>NC_037684.1:67823899-68110717 GCF_003255815.1 Theropithecus gelada
GAGAGAGAGAGAGAGAGAGAGAGAGAGAGAGAGAGAGAGAGAGAGAGCTGCCACCCAGAGATATTCAGAGAAAAAGCCTCCCATGACACACTCTCCAGGGTGCCAGTGGTACCCTGCCTGCAGATAGACAAGGACAAGAGAGCTCTTGTTCCCTCTCCTAATATAGTAGAAAAGGAGAGAAAAGGGCATGAGAGATGGACAGAGATGGTGGAGGAATTACTGTGTCCTCTGGCAAATGCTTTGCTAGGAAGGGGACAATTCCTTGATAACAAATCCCTTTGTTTTTCCCTTTTTCAACTTTGGGTTTGTTTGAGGTTCCTCTACTTGGGCTTTAGGAACAGAGAGAAAGGCTGAAATGTTTGAAACTCATACCCACAGAAATTCAGTCTAACCACACTGCCATATACCATTGCAGAGGGTTAAGACTAAGAACATCGGCCGGGTGCTCACAGCTGTAATCCCAGCACTTTGGGAGGCTGAGGCAGGTGGATCACTTGAGGTCAGGAGTTCGAGACCAGCTTGACCAACATGGTGAAACCCCGTCCTTACTAAAAATACAAAAATTAGCTGGGCATGGTGGTGCACGCCTGTGATGACAGCTACTCGGGAGGCTGGGGCAGGAGAATCACTCAAACCCAGAAGGCGGAGGTTGCAGTGAGCTGAGATCGTGCCATTGCACTGCAGCCTGGGTGACAGAGCGAGAACCCATCTCAAATAAATAAATAAATAATAAGAAATCCCCTATTTGCCAGACACTGGGTTGGGGTTCTGGGGTTTACAAAGCAAATGCAATGTCATGCTCACCTTTGTATGCAGTAGTTTACTATTGATTCTCAGAAGTCTGCCATGAACAGAACAGTTGACAGCCTTTTTGGATGGGTTTGGGCACAGAGCTGGGTCTCAAGGTGTCTAATTCCTAAATTTCAGGGTTGGGTCTTTGGAGATTACTGTGGGGTATGGGTGAGGGATGATTGGAAAGCTGGATTACCTTTGATCAACCATGTCCTTTTTCTTTTATTTCTCCTTCAGAAAGAGATGCTAGTAAAACTCACCTGAATTTCCCCTGTAAGAGCTGGAAGGGTTCTAGAGGTCATCTAGAGGTCATCTAGTCCTCAGATTACAGATGAAGAAACTGAGGCCCAGAGAGGTTAAGTGACTTGGCTGAGATCATTGAGCTAGCTGATTGCAGAGCCAGGGATAGAACCCAAGGCTGACAGCCCAGAGGCTTTGAAGGCAGTTCTTACCATGCAGGTGTGACGTCCTTTACCTATTATCTGCCTGCGAAAACTTAGCCACCAAATATAACTTAAACAAAGCAAAAACAGGCCCCTGCTTCGGTCATTTGCAATCTCTGGATATTTCCAGCAAGGCTGGAGAGTGGAGGTGGGGCTGCAGCTGAGGGTCTGGACAGAGTCCCGCCCAGCCACAGAGAAGCACTTTTGATGGTCTTGATGTCACTAAGATTCTTGAAAAATGCTGTCCCATTGTCCATACTGGCTCCTACTGATTGTTCTCACTTCTCAGCCTGACAGTCGGTTTTCCTCCCCTCTTTATCTTTGTGGTCACTGCCGGCTTCTTCCTGCCCTCAGAGCCCAGTCTCAGAGACCGTTTTGAAAAGCTCTTTGAGGTTTCCTAGACCCTTTGCCCCTTGGAGATGTAATAAGGCTTTGTATATTGTTGTTGTCAAATGTAACACAAATGGCTGGATTTTCATGGATGATGTTTATCAATTGACATCTGCTCTCTGTATCCTATGCTCTGTTTCGTATAGGAATGTATACCAGATGTAGCCGGTGCTACTGTGGCTGTTGTCTGTATTGTATGTGTATTTGTATGCCCTGTCAGTCTCTCTGTACTCCTTCTCTATGTACAAGTATGTTAATGTGCATGCTCTCTGCAGCCTTCTGCTGTCTGTCTCTGTGTGTATTTAACCTTGTACCAATGTTCACAATGTAATAAAAGCAGAACTAAAAGAACACAACGCCTTCTGGCGATTTTTAAACCTAGGGGAGATGCTCACTTATCTGGGATGGATGCATGAGTTATGACCAAAAAGCAGTGGGTTATATATAAAATGACTTCTTGATGACCTTGGAAGGGTCCACGAGTCCTTTGGCCCTCTGCTGAGGGTAGGCAGGTAAGAAAGTGCTCGTATATGAGGAGGAAGAGGGAAGGCTGGCTTCGTGGGCTTTGCAGGTGAATCACTGCAATCCAGAGTGTTCTGCATGAAATCTCAAAGTGCAGAGCAGAAATCAAACAGCTATTAGTGGACTGTTTGTTAGTATCCGTGAAAGCTCCATGGCCCCAATCTTTGCTAAACTTTTAAACCACTCTGCAAAATTTCACCTTGAGAAATGCTCTTTCATCATGAGGAGGAGGTGGAGCATCCCTCCCGTGCTGCCCTCTCTATCCTGATCACAGGAGCCCAGGGAACTGAACTCATTTAGAAGAGACTTGTCTCAAGGTTTTGACATGATCCTATTGTTAAGGAGTGAAACCGGCATTGCTAGCCTTGGCCAGGGGCTAAGGCATAGAGAAGGAAAATATCTATCGAATCACATGAATCAGTCCAGGCAGAAAAGAAGTGGGGGGTATTGCAAGCAAAGGGAATGGGACGTTTATTTACAGCTTGATCCAAGGACCTTGTAGCGTATAGTGAGCTGGAACATCAGGGTCAACTCGGCAGGGATGACATGAATAACACACCGAAGGGAGAAGGGAAAGGACACACACTCCCTCACATTCCTCATGGGAAGGGGACTTACTCTGAGGAGTTTGAGATGTTAGGATTGAAAAGGAGCTTCAGGTCTCAGGTATGTAATACCATTAGCCCTTACCATGGGCCAGAAAACCCAAATAAAAGAGGTAAGCACAGCACCTGTGTCCCAAGAGGCAGCTGGGGTTTCATGAAGGTGTTCAGTCACTATGTGTCTAACACTGCTATGGAGCTGGTCTTGTCCTCACTGGCCAGTTCCTATCTGGAATTCCTGAGACTGAACTTCCAAATCTCTTATTTAACTGGGACTTGAATGTCTTAGCAAAGCCTCATTATTCAGAGGCTGGAACTACCTGGCCAGGACCAGACATTGTCCGGATACTGTCTTTTTATTTTGTTGGGAGAAAAGTTTCAGTACTTTCAAAGAGTCCAGCGATTGCTGTCTCTCTCCTTTCTTTTCCAAAAAGGAGTTTATCATTATTACCTCTCCTCTAAGTAGGAGGTGGAAGTGTGGTTTATCTCCCAGGATTCTGGGTTCACACACTATAGTCACTTGGATAAGTTCTTGCCAGGAGCATCCTTCTTGGACTTTCTTGGGTTCATGGATGGGTTCCAGAAATGGGAATTTTCCTATCTGTTAACCTTGTAGGGATAGACATGGAGTGGGCTGTAGCTGTGTGGATTGCAGAGTCATGCTTTAGTGCAGGAAAATCCCACAGTGCCTCTCTGGTCTTTCCTAAGAGCCTACCTACCCTAAGTCTGCCCACTGTAAACACAGTCTAGAATACACTGAAAACACTGTTCTGGGAACCCATCCTTTCCTTCATGAAGACCCTGGTCAGTGATTCCCAGGCTCAAGGGGCTTTCCAGAGCTTTGGCATGGATTGCAGAGCAGTGGAATGAACAAAGACTGAACCGTGAGTCAGACAAGGTAACTGGGTTCATTCACAGCTATCTCACTTTTATAAAATTAAGTCCCAGATGCATCCTAAAAATATTTTCAACTAGAAACTGCTATTCACTTAAACAATACGGAGTACCTTCTTTGTGAACCTATGTGCTTGGTGCTATGGGAAATCAGAGAAGCAACAACAATAGGATAAAACTCTGCCATTCAAAGGTGATGCAAGAGGAAATGGAGAAGAAAGGTATGTAATATATAGCACAAGGCAGTCCATGATGCGTGTTGGAATAGCAGCACAATCTAAGGACAGTGGAGAACTCAGGAAAGGAGGGACTTACTCAAGGTAAAATGATCTAGGAAAGCTTCCTAGAAGACAGTGGATTGCAAAGGGACTCAGGAAGGATGGTGGCTCTCTCCAGTGATTTCTAACCAAGGGCCCATGGCTGAAAAGATGTTTTGAACAAAAAACAGTAGAATGAGGAAAGGAGAGGGTGGGGGAGTATTCATGGACCTTGAGAGATGATGGAATTAGGAAGAGAGTTTTGTTCTTAATTTGTAGTTAAGATACAGCAATTGACCATTCCTAATGTGGATTTCCACTGAAATAGGAGATAGGGAACAATGCATATCCACGGGATTATGTTCTTAAGTGAAATGCTGATATTCATTAAGCTGATGAAAATTCATTCTCTGAGTGACAGATACTTAGGAGATGCTCAGAGCATTCTCTTCCCTCACCCCAAAATATCTGCACCTTTCTTCCTTTTACTTTCTGGCCTCCCTGCCTCTCTTCTTCTTTTGCCTCTTTCTGTCTCTCTTTACTTCCTCTTTTTCTCTCTCCCTTCCCCTTTCCTTAATTACTGTCTGCAATTACTTTGGGGAGATGACATAGAAGAGCAAAAAGAGTTTTCAATCCAGGATGAATGACCCTGGGTATCGCACATAAGTAATTTAACATGAGACAAATCTTTTGTCCTGATCTCTTTTCTCCACTGGAAAATAGAAATATTTTCCTTGTTTGCCCTAACCCTGCAAAACCCATCAGTTATAATCAATCATATGAGAACTGACAGAGGATTGAGCTCCAGGAAGTTAAATTGTGTATTGACCCACGCTATTATGATGAGGTCTAGCAGTTGCACTCAACTAGTCCCTTGAGATCGTTCTTAACCCAGAGGAGTACAAAGTTGGGGTGGAACATTTATCTGGGAACTTCTGGACTGGTTACCACCTGAAAAAGCAGTGATTCCATGCCACACAAAGCACGTAACTGCTGTGAAGTTTTTATAAACGAGCTTAAAACTTGAATCAGACCCTTCCTTTCACGCACACTCACCCTTCAAGTTTTACAAAACGAAGTTCAGGACCTAGGACAGCACTGTCGCCCCACCTGACCCCCAAGGCTATTATGTAGGGAGACTGACAGGAAGGAACACCAGTTCCTTCAGGCTGGGCATGAGGAGAGAGGAGAAACAGTATATAGTCAAGGCTGCCTGCTGGTGAAGAGACGATCTTAGAGTCTAGGCACGTTGAGGCCATGTAGTTGAACAGTCACCCTGTCACCCACTAACTGCATCTTCAGAGAGTTACTTGGCCTCTCCTACCTTTAGTTTCCTAATCTACAAAATGAGGAAGACAGTGACATCCACCGCATTAATATCTCATAAAGAGCCAATGAACTAATGTGTATGAAATGCCTTGTAGTATAAATTGCTCAATTAATATTGGTTTTTAAATTTTCAGTATTATTGAAGTAAGGTGAATTGCACAGGCAGGCTGGGGAACAGAATGTCTATCTTTTCCTTACAAGGGGCACATAAGACCTGCCACCCACATCAAGTCCAGGCTTTCTTGGCCCCGGTGATGTATGGAACAGAGCACCTCACCACCTCCACCCCACCTGCCTTCTGCTCAGGGCTTTCCTCTCCAACCAGCCTCTGAGCATCTCTTCTCATCCTTCATGAACCACCCTGGCAGATCTCAGTCTGCACTGCCTTGTGCAATAAGAGATGTCTTATGTTTCCCACCTGCTGAGGAAAGTAACCCATTCTCTTACTTTTCCACCCCGCATTAAACAGATGTATTCCCTCCTTTCTCTTTCCCTGGATCTCTGAGAAATGATGCTCTCCTACAGTCCAGAAGAGGCCTTCCCACCTCTCCAACATTATTACTTGAGAAGAGCATTTGGAGCAAGTGAGTGCAGTGCAAATCTGCCTGCTGTTCACTGACACCCTGACTTCAACATCATCATCTTAATGTGTCTCTTGCCACTAACTTGAAAGTATCTCTCTCCTTTAAAACAATAAGATTATTTCATTTCTGATCTTTAGCACTCCCTCCGATTGCATAACATCCTCCTCCTTTGTGTATTTCTCCTTGAAACATCTGTTCAAATTCCACTGAGTGTGAGACTGGCGAGCTTCAGACATATGTCCCCTCCCACACACAGGAGACCTGAGGCCAAAGGGAGTGAGCTAGCTCAAGGACTCCAGTGCTAACCACTAGCCAGTTGCCTGCATTTCCACCATCAGGATACTACTTTCGGACACACCAAGGACCATCTCTAAGCCTTCTGCTAAAGCAGCTTTATTCTTCTCTACTCCAGGGTTTTGGAGGCAGCAAGCTTGATGCTTGCTGAGAAAACCCTGGACTGGAAGTCAAGGTCTGATTCAAACTCTTGCTCTGAAATCTGCTAGCTGTGTGACTGTCTTAGTCATTTGTGCTGCTGTAACAAAATACCACAGTCTGGGTAACTGACACAGAACACGGATTTATTTCTCACTGTTCTGGAGTTTGGAAGTCCAAGATCAAAGCACCAGCATCTGGTGTCTGGTGAGGGCTACACTTCGCATGGCAGAAGATGGACGGGTAAAAAGGGACAACTCCAATGTCAAGCCCCTTTATAAGGGCACCTAACCCCATCCACCCAAGAGAAGCCGTCATAGCCAAATCACCTCTTAAAGGACCTACCTCTTCATACCATCATATTGGCCACATTTAAGCCTTAGCGGGTACTTTGTCAAGTGCCTGAAGCTCTCGGAGGCTCATCTCCCACATATTTTAAGAAACAGAGAGTTTAGACCTGAAGACCTCTAAGGCTCAGGAACCAGTGGCCAAATCCTCAAGTTCACCCATGGTTGAATCAGCCCCTCCCCTCCTCTCCCTCCCCTCCCCTTCCTTTCCCACTTCTCCCCTGCCAGTGCTCCCAGGTCATTTCTCCTTGGGAGTGCCCACAGGTGGGTGCTTCATGCAATATAGCAGACAGAGGTGAGAAGGCTGTCTCCTTCTCTGCCTTCTTCCTTGGCTATACAGTCTTGTGGCTTCCTTTTATTTATCTAGCAAATATTTATGAAGTTAGTGACTCTGTACCAGGCACTCCTTTAGGTACTAGGGCTATAATCAGTGAACAAGACAAGTATGGTCCATCTGTCCAAGAAGATATCTACCAGTAGCAACCAATGAGCAAACACACAAATAAGACAGATGCAAGTTGTGATGGGGGCCACAAAGCAATAGGATACAAAAGAGGGACATGGCACACACTTGAGACAGGGGGTCAGAGAAACCCTCCTGAGGAAGAAAAACATGTGACGAGAGCTTGTATCTGAGTGACATAATAGCATCAGCTGATTATAAAATCCTCCCAGGAAGGTTTCACTGCATAAAGCATGGATGGGCTCTCAGAATCATCAGGGAGAGGGAATTCAGACTTTGTGCCTGCACAACCTTAGTCTCTTGGATAGTCCAGGTGAAAGAAGTGTCAGAAGGCCCAACTCTCCAGCTCGTGGTTTAGGCCAATCCTGGGCATGGGCAGAAGTTGCTTCTTAGCCACTGTTGGAACCCCCTCCTTAGATTGTATTCGCAAGCCCATTAGCAATCTTGGGAAACACAGTCCGAGGGGATCCACTCAAAAAGTACCTATGCATAGTCAATGACAGCATCACGCATGGTCCTTTATGCCATGCAGGGCTTTACCATTTACGAAGCATTTTCAACATCTATTATTTCATTTGAGGCTCAGCACAACTGTATGAAGCAGGAAGGAAATTGAGGTTCAGAGAGCTGGAGGAAATGCCTGAGGTTACCTCCCTCCTTGGTGGTGTAAACAGCACAGACACTTTCCATGAACTGTGGAGAGCTGTTTTACTGGATACTCACAGATATCCTTTGGCAGCTGCAGCCTCGACCTCTGAACCACCTTGGCCTCCCAGCCTCTCCAAAACTCCTGCCCTAACTGAAGGTCATTTGAGCTGTCTATGAGAGAGACTAGAGCAAACGAATTAACCTCTGCAGCAGCAAGAAACACAAGGCTAGACTTTCCTCGGAGGAAATGGAGAGACTTGGGTGACAGTGTCCCGCTCTGGGATAGAGGAGAGAAAGCAAGCTAAGGTGGCAGAGGGCAGGATGAGGAGAGATGCTCGTCTTCTTAATACTCTATTGTCTAGTGTGCTTTGTGCACTCTGCCCTGCAAGGAGGAACATCTGTGGTCTTACTGGCCACTTACACCTTGGGGAAGAAAGGCTTTGGAAACACAAGTCCATAAAGAAAGAAGTAGACTCAAGGTCACAGATGGGAGAGGTGAGAAGGCAAACCTGCAAGGAGCTAAAGGCACGTAAAGGGGAAACTGAGGAAGAAAGCACACACTTTCCTGCCTGCAGCTTTGCACAGTGCTGGCTTCTTCAGAGACACCAGTAACTTGGTACTGTCTCTTCCTCTGGGTGGTCCCAGACTGGGGAGTCCTTTCCCTTGGCTGTATTACTCACTGACCCCTTCCCAAAGCTCACTCCTCTCATTCTTTCGTGATATCACAGATTATATGTCACTTTCTTCAGGGAGCCTTCCCTGATGCCTAACCATTCCAAAAGCTCTGTGTTCCCGCAGTGCTCCACTGCAGAGCCAACATGTCCTTACCTGTCTGCCAACTAAACTGAGTGCCTGAGTGGTCGGTGGGTCCTGGGTAGGGGGAGAAGAACATTAGCCTGTATCGTTGCTTCAGTTAAAGGCCTTTCCAAGTTGGACAAGGATTTCCACAGTTGCAAAATGCAGGAACAGCCACCCAATGGACCTTGCCAAGTGATGGGGTTGTCCCACATTAAAGAAAATATCCACACCCCAGGACTGTCTAGGTAGTGCTTAAGCCACAAACCCTGGGATCTGTTTGAAAGGTGAGTAAAATCCTTGTTCTATCTGGTTCTTATGCAAAGATTCACAATATGCCCTACCTTGGCAGCCTTTTTTCCTGTGGTAGAAACAGCACAGACATTTGAGAGAATGAATTTCAAGCCAAGTTTCACCACTTACCAGCTGTTTTGGATTTGGGTGAATAACATCAGTCTCTGAATCAAATGCAAGCAGTACTATGTAATGAGCAGTATGTTACAATTAACAGAGCTCAGTGCCTGGTCCATAAAAATATCTCACTAAGTGGTAGGCATTAGTGTTCTTGTTAGTGCAGGAGAGTCAGCGTCATTGGTAGCTAAGGATCCAGACTCTAAAACCCTGAGGTCAGCCTGGGCTCAGACCCCAGTTCTGGCATCTTCTATTAGATAAAGTTATCTTCCTGCATGTGGCTCAGTGTTCTCTTCTGTTAAATGGAGCTAGGAAAAGCACCCACCTCACAAAGTTGTGATTGTGAAATGAGATGACATACGAACAGGGCTTAGAAACATGCCTGGTTCACATGGAATACTATGCAGCCATAAAAAATAATGAGTTCATATCCTTTGCAGGGAAATGGATGAAGCTGGAAGCCATCATTCTCAGCAAACTAACACAGGAACAGAGAACCAAACACATGTTCTCACTCATAAGTGGGAGTTGAACGATGAGAACACATGGACACAGGGAGGGGAACATCACACACTGGGGCCTGTCGGGGGTGGGGGGACAAGGGGAGGGAGAGCATTAGGACAAATACCTAATGCATGCGGGGCTTAAAACCTAGATGATGGGTTGATAGGTGCAGCAAACCACCATGGCACATGTATACCTGTGTAACAAAACTGCACGTTCTGCACATGTATCCCAGAACTTAAAGTAAAATTTTAAAAATAAACTGAATAAATCAATAAAAATAAACTGAATAAATCAATAAATAACTTTAAGCTTCCCCCCAAAAAAAGTAGAAAAAAATCAAAATGTTCATCAATTGATGAATAGAGAAAATGTAGTATACCCCCCACCTCCCCCCAAAAAATGCCTGGTTCAGTTAGTACTATCATGCTTGTTATTATCAATCTTTAATGTTACCTACATTTTCAAAGCTATATAAAATGAAGTTGTAAAAAAGCAAAATTATCATAGCACTTTTTCATCTTCTACATAACTCCCTATTGCAAATCAGTAAACCCACTCCACCACATTCCTTCTGTGTGCAAAGCACTATGCAGCTGGTGAAGGAGATAAATGAGGTTCCTGCATTAGAGAAAGCAGTAATCTGGAGTCTGGGTCAGACACACCTGACACACGGCTGCTAACAAGCCAGCCCAGCCCCGGATGTGTACACAAGCCAGAGGCATGGAGGACAGAGACCTTCGGCATGTGGTACAAAGGGCATTGGGCCAGGATTCAAGAGACTCGGATTCTAGTGCTGCTTTTCCAGCTCAAGGGGCAAATTACCTCACCACCATGACCCTTAGTTTCTCCATTGGTAAATGAATTTGATTCCCAACGTCCCTCTCTTGCAATTTGAACATTCGAGAGATTTCTTAAGTACAATTTCATGTTGGCACCCTTGGATTTTAAAGGAAGTTCCATTCAAATATCACTTCCTTGAATGAGGTTTTCATGATCTATGTAACTTTTTAAACAGCATTATCTACACATAATGCATCTTTATGCCTGGAGGAATGTGCCTGTGCAGGTGAATTTGTTTGCCTTTCCTTTCAGGAAAATGAAAACAGTCCTACCTCCTGTGGTTCTTTTTTGCCTTAGCTCCCTGGACAGGATGCTTATAGACAAGTGCACCACCCAGTTACTGTTAATTAATCTGTTCAACTCACACACCCAGAAACAGCTCATTCTTCCACTTTCTGTAGTGAATCCTGTTCTTTGTTAACTTGCATGTATCACTTTGTAACTGTATTTTTACACCTCTCGAGTCAAAACAAGTCAACTTCTTTTTTTTTGAAATTTTATTTGAATTTGAATTTACTTTTAAATTGAAAAAAGTTTTCACTTTAATTTTTTAATGATAAGTAACTTTTTATTACTGCAACAAAACAAGTAGGTTGTAGACAAATTAGAAAATGTAAATTAGCCAAAAAAGCAAGTAAAAATGTCAATAATCCTATCAAAAATAACCATTTATTATATATCCTTCTAGATTATGTACATCCAAATAACTAACATAATTAAGAGAGTGTTATAGTCTAATATACTATTTCCAGCTTGCTTTTTTCACTTAACATGCATAAATTTGTCAATGATCTACATTATGAGTAATGATCTACATTATGAGTTGTAAAGGCTGAGGGGTCTTCTGTTGCTTGGAGTTCTATATTTTATTCAACTAATCTACTATTGTTGAACACAGATTATTTTCAATTTTTTGGTATTATCCACAATTTTGCAGCGAATTTACTCAATTAGGATCTATTGCTTTTTAATGAAACGGCTGGGTGAAATGGTCTATGTATTTTTAAGATTTTGGATACATATTACTGAAATTATTTTCAGGAATTTTGTAGTGATTGTATGAGTACCTATTTTTCCTTCCCTTTCCCAAGAAGCATGTGCTATTTTCTTTATTTATGATAGCTACATATATAAAGTAGCATATATACATTTATATATGTTTATGTGTTTTATATATATGTGTTTTATATATGTGTGTGTGTTATATATGTGTTTTATATATATAAAGTATATATGCATACATATATGTACACATAGATACATACATATATATGTGTATATATGTGTACATACTTTTCCAGTCTGAGAGGGGGAAGTGGTATCGCATTGTTTTAACAGGCATTTTTTTGATCACCAAGGCTGAATGATTTTCATGTGTTCATGTGTTTCATGTGTTCATTGACCAACTATATTTCATTCATTCAATAAATATTTATCAGCTACTAAGTGTCAACTCTTCGAACATTTTTTCTATGAATTTCTATGGAGAAAGATGTAACTTTTAAATGAGCAATTGCTTCTTAAATCTCTTCATTTTCAACCTATGCCACATCTCTGGGTAACAGATTCTAGAAGCTGACTTGCATAAATTCTTTCCCATCTTCCACGGAACGATATGCTTGAGAACTTGTTATTGACTCTTCCTAGCCTGTTTTTCTCCTCCCTTTTCACTAAATAAGTATAGACATTTGTAGACAAGATCCCAGCTAGGACACCAGCTAGCTGTGCAATCTATGTGAACTAATTCCCTTCACAAGTTGAGCGTTGGTCTTCCATGTCCAGAAACTCAATCTTTTAGTGCCCTAGAGCTGATCCTGAGTGGCTGACTCACAGTGAATAAACTCACAGGAGACCAAGTGTATAAACCCAGAGAGCCAACTTATTTATTTGAGATGAGAATTATAACTGTCAGGCAGACCAGACAATTGCTGGACTCTCCAGTACAATTTGTCCCTCAGGCAAGCTACGGAAGCAGCTCAACATCTCAAAAGGGTGCTTCATGAGTTGGAGATGCAGGATGAGGGGAGTAGGTGATAAGTTTGAAACCTTGCTAGCAGCATGCTCTGACAGTCTGGTGCTCCATTTCCCATGCTCTTCCCTGGACAGTGCCTGGGGAGAGGCAGTTCTGACTCTGCTTTGTGGCCAACTGGCACCCTCTCCTCTTCGTGGAAGGCCCTGTTGTGCCTTAGCTGTGATCACAGTTCCAGGCAGAACACCATCTAGCTTGACTGTCCTGCCAGTCCTGTCTTTTAATGGTGATTTGACCCTTGTCTAGCATGCTGACTTAATGTTTAAAATTTTGTTTTGTTTTGTCTTCCCATGTTCAGTGCATGTATGCTGAGGACTTCCTGTGTTTCAGGTATTGTGTTGGTAGTGGACATAAGACTTGGGCTTCTGTTGGTGCCCGAGATAACATGTTTGTAAGACGTGATGGTATTGGTTATCATGTGTTTTCAGGGGAAGCAATTCTAAGGAAGTAATTCTAATCCTTCTTCATAGAACTGCCATTTTAGCCACTCTGAAATGATGGGGAAGGTAACTCCAGCAGACCTCTCTGTGGCCTGCATTGCATCCATCTCTGCTTTCAGCCTCAGCTGCAGTGGATGGTTCCATATGACCTCAGCCTCCCTCACGTGGGCAGCGCACCCCTGTTAAGCACATATTTGTGTATTGTATTCAAGGGCAATGTCCTATGTGGCTGAAGCCTAGAAAGGCGAGAAAGTTAATGCACGCAGAGGAACTCTTGGCCCTTGAGGGATGGGAGCCAACATGGAGGTGCTCCAGGCTCCTTTCCTTCAGGTGACCAATGCCAGGAGTCACCTGTCCATTTCTCAGGAGGTTCTTGCACAGGGCACATGTCCTATTGTATAGAAGCAGCCTCAACTAAACATCCTTGTAGTGGCTTCTTTTCCTTTTTTATCTCCATTCCAAGGGTCATGCCCCAAATAAACAACACACACCCATATCCTTGTCTCTGACTGTGCCTTGGAGGGGGTGGCATGGAGGACAGGAAGAGTGGTCTTCCCAGGGGTACAAGGGGCTGCAAAGGCACCTCATGAAGCCCTGTGGACTTCCTTTAGAGACCACAGTAGGTGATGATGCCACTGTCAGGGAGCATGTGGTCTCTTCAGGAAGACCCAGGATTCCCCTAAATCCTTCTATCAGTGTGTTATTGGGAAGGAGGGTGACATTACCAGAGAACACTTAGAAAATGCTCCAAATAGCTAGGATTACACAATTGCACTCCAGCCTGGGGGACAAAGCAAGACTCTGTCTCAAAAAAAGAAGAGGAGAGAAGAGAGAGAAAGAAGGAGGAAGGGAGGAAAGAAAGGGAAGGAAGGAAGGAGAGAAAAAGGAAGGAAGGAAGGAGAGAGGAAGGAAGGAAGGAAGGAAGGAAGGAAGGAAGGAAGGAAGGAAGGAAAGGAGGGANAGGAAGGAAGGAAGGAAGGAAGGAAGGAAGGAAGGAAGGAAGGAAGGGGAAGGGAGAAAGAAAAAGAGAGAGAGAAAAAGAAAAAAGAAAAAAAAGAAAGAAAGAGAAAATGCTCCAAATAACCACTAAGACTTTACTTTTTGGATTTCCTGAATAGAGGAATTTCCTGTCTCAGTTCGTGTTTCTTAGAAGCTAAGCCTGAAACAAGATTCTTGGGTAATTGTGTTATTGAGGGGGTTTTCTCAGGAGACAGGGAGAAAAGAAAGAAGAGTAGGGCAGGGGTAGAAAGCTAAGCAAGGTGTGGTCTCAGCTGGTGACTGGCTCTTGCATGATCCTACTCTGGGGCACAGAGTGTGTAGCAATGTTGATCAGACCTTGAGGCAAAAGGTACCCTTTGTGCCTCCATGTGGGTCAGATGCTGGCCAAAGCCTGCCTCCCTCCCCACAACACTGCCCTAGCAAGGTGGCTCAGATTCTGACCAGTGAACTCTTCCCAAGAGTACAAGGGTAGATGCACCAACTCAACCAAGGAGACCAAGCACCTATGTTTCCCTATGTGAGGAGCTCCTAAGGAGCAGAAGAGACCACTTTCCCTTCAAGCTGTCACAGTGCAGACATCCGCTCTGGCTGTGAGCTTTGAAACTTCCCTCGCCCACCGTTCTCTGCTTAATCTTTACGAGCATCTCTCTCTCCATCCAAAACAAAATTCCAACTGAGAGCTCAGCGAAGTGCCAGGGATTCTCTCCACATAAAGATTTGTGGCAGATTTTTTAATGTTATGACATCATCCCAGTCATTAGCATGAAAACGCCCATAAATCTCCATCATTCCCTCCAGGGTCGCAAGCTGATAATTAGGAATCTTTTTTATAAGCTGAACACCAGAGCATTTTCTCAAGCATTCCATCACCTCAGAAGAAAAACTTCTAGTGCTACGTAAGGATCGGTGACAGGAAGCTCAGGAGATATCCACCCTGCCTAAGCGTTGGCGGCAGATGCCAAAGCAACTCTTTGCACAGTCTTAATTCCACAGTCATCAGATCTTCCATCGAAAACACTAGGTCCAATTCTAGTCCTGCTGCTCAACAGAGTAGGGGCCCTTGACAACACACCTAACTTCCTTCAACCTTGGTGAGCTCACTCACAGGGGCAGAATAAAGACTATATTCCAAATGAATATAACGGCACCTTATGACAAGACACTAAATCACTGATGTGCTGGTACACAAGCTGAAGGAGAGGGGAATCTCGGGTGGGAGGACCCCAATTCATAACCTGTGCCAATCTCCATGGTGTAAATATTCCCATTGTGGCAGACTTCAAACTACCTATGGTTAACACTAGCTCAAGAAATTCCTGAATGTTTGAAAATCTGCTCAGTGGAGCCAGTAGCAGGCGGCTACAGCACACTACCAGTAAATCCATCAAAGTGGTAGTCACTGGTACCTTCTCAGATAGATAAATAGTTTAGGAAAGGGGACAACTAGGATGGTTGCCGGCCACAGATAATCTCTGCAGTGACTTCTGAAAGAGTCTTGGTATAATACTCATTCCAAACCTTCACACACGTGGATTAAAATATCCCCAAAGCTACACCACTTGCTACAGCCAAGGCCAACCCAAATTCAGCACCTTCTGGTACAAGTATTGTGCTCGAATATCATGCTGAGAATTCAAGTCTTTGAGACTGAGGAATCTGGTACCCCTGGTAGAAGTCTAGAAATCAGAAAGAGAAACTGTTTTGGTGGATTAGGGAGATAATTCTGGGTTTAATGAGCATATAGATCATTATGGTGTAAGTATCCAGAGACTGTCAAAACTTTAAACTTCTAAACTGACAGGTCTCAATCAATTTAGAAGTTTCGTTTGCCAAGGTTACGGATGCACACCAGGGAGACAGGTCTATGCCTTTCTCTAAAGATGATTTGAGGGTCTCATTCCTTAAAGGAGAAAAGCAGGCTGGAGGGGAAAGAGGGAGAGTATGGTCACATTACTGAATCCTCATGTTGCAAGAGAAAAGGAGTAAGTAGGGGAATAGTGAATTATGTATTCATCTTGTACTCAGTACATTGGCAGTTTACATAAGATAAGGTGAGCTACCTGTGGAGATATTTAACCTCTTATCTGTAGCTATGTGCTTAGGAACAAAAGCAAAGGCAGCTTCTTGTCTGAGTCAACTTCAGATTAATTGTTTTTTCTTTTAGCATAATGAAATTATGGCCTGAAGTCTTTGTTATGGAGTCAGGGTCTTGCTCTGTTGCCCAGGCTGGAGTGCAGTGGTACAGGCACAGCTCAGTGCAGCCTCAACCTCTCAGGCTCAAGCGATCCTCCTGCCTTAGCCTCCTAAGTAGTTAGACCACAGGCATGTGCCACCACGCCCAGTTAATTTATTTTTTTATTGGTAGAGATGGGGGTCTTGCTGTGTTGCCCAGGCTGGTCTTGAACTCCTGGGCTCAAGCAGTCCTCCCACCTCAGCCTCCCAAAGTATTGGGATTTACAGGCTTGAGCCACCACTCTTGGCCCCAGGTTTTTATTTTCCTGTCACACCTGCACAGCTCACTGCTTATCACCCCACCCTCAGCATTAATTGGGCCCAACCTCCATCAATGGCCACTCACTTCTAGGGTAGAGCTGTCCTCCTGAGATGCTGTGCCCTCTTGGCTTCCATGAACCCCTGTAGAGTTTTCTGCTTGCCAGAGGGTTTATCAAAGTATTTCTTCCAACCCCATCAACTATCCTCCACCACCAATAGTACTGTGGTTCTTTGTGTCTTCGGAAGGGCAGGGCTGGAGACACATGTTTTAGGCCATGCATGCAGAGGTGGCGTGGTGCCGTGGTCAAGAGCACAGGTCTAGATTTCCTGGTCTCAGGTCCCACTGCCATTTTGCATTAACTATAAGTGTTGGCAGCTGCCTGATTTTATTCTTGTGCCTCGTTTTCTTCTTTGTAAAATTAACATGTTGACTACGGTGAGGACTGAAGGAATTGATAAGTAAAATGCTTAGAACTATGCTGAGCACATGGTGATATTAGCTTTTACTATAATTGATAGAGGTCAGTTATAAGAAACAGATGGGCTCTCAAATGATAGTTTTTTGTTTTGTTTTGTTTTGTTTTTTGCTTTGTTTTGCTTAAAAGGCTGGGGACAGAGATTTGCTGGATTTTCTTTTTTTTTGTTTTGCTTAAAAGGCTGGGGACAGAGATTTGCTGGATTTTCACATGTTGGGCCAGGAAACACACACACACAAACACATACACACACACACAAATGTCCACACCCTGTGATCTGTACTGACTTATTTCACTTGAAATTTATGATTACAAATCTCTGATTGGCGTCTGACACTACCAAGTATCTTATTATTTTTCTCTAACATGTTTGTTTTTCCGCGATAAGACAGTCATCCTCAACCCATGTGGCCAGTGGAATCAGCTAGAGAGTTTTTAAAACTACGGATGCCCAGAAGCCACTGAAGACCAATTAAATCACTATAGGAATGCAGGGAAAGGAGGTACCAATTGGAATATTTTGAAAGTTCTGCATTCAGGTGATTCTAATGTGCAGCCAGGACAGAGAAACATTCCCTTAAGAGGATTACTTTGTACCTTCTCTTTCCTCTAATCCCCCTACTGTCCCTTCTCCTTTCAATCCCCAGCTGATGAACTTGTCTCATGCTTCACTGGGGAAATTGAAGCTGTCTGAAGGAAACTTCCCTACCCACCCATGGTCAAAGCCGTTGAAGTACCTCTGTCTGGAGCCACAGCCTCTCCCTTCTCCTCTACAGAGGAAGTGTATTTCCCCAGCTCCCACTTTCTCACGTGTTATTGGAAAGCTTGTCTTCTTTCCCTCTCCCTCCTTCACCAGTCCCTCTTTCTGCTCAAACTTTGCCTCTTCTCCTCCACAGAATCACCGCCAAAGGTGCTCTGGTTTCTCTTAGCTTGGAGAACAGTAACAAAAGCAAACCCTTTCCCTTGACTACACAAACACTATTCACAATAGCCAGGAGGTAGGAGCGGCCCGAGCGTCCATCAGCAGACAAATGGATAAAGTGTGTCCATCTATACAATTCCTTTTTCAGCCTGAAAAAGGAAGGACAATGACCCATGATCCAACATGGACAGGCCTTGAGGACATTATGCTGAGTGAAATAAGCCAGTCACAAAAGGACAAACATTGAACGATTCCACTTATGTGATGTGTCTAGAGTAAGCAAGTTCGTGGAGAGAGAAAATAAAACAGAGGTTACCAGGTGCTGCAGTGAGGAGGGAGGAATGAAGAGTTGTTTATCGGGGACAGAGTTTCAGCTGGGGAAGGTGAAAAAGTTCTGGAGATGGAGGGTGATCATGGCAAGGACAGCAGTGAACGTACTTAACGCCACTGAACTGTACATAAAAAATGGTTAATGTGGTAAATTTTATGTTATATATATTTTTTCAAGATGAAAAACAATAATAACAGCTGTAAATACCTGCCCCCCACCAAACTCCCATATGTTTCTCAGCCCATAACCAGTCTGGTTTCTGCTTCCCCCACGCCAACAAGCCTTCTCCAACCGAGGTCACCTTGACATGCATGTATACAAATCCAGTAAATACCTTCTTTCTTTCCTTCATTTAACTTAGATGAAGCATTCAACTGTCCTCCTGAGGTGCTGTGCCCTCTTGGTTTCCATGACATCATGCTTTCTCATTTTTAACTCCTAACTGCTCTCCTCTGTCACTGAACCCAAGCTTTAGGTTTTAGGTTGAAGGGGCTCCTTTGTTCTCTCCTAGACCTTTTCTCTCTCCTCTCTGTGTACACACTGTTCTTTTATCTAGGGTAATTCATCTAGTCTCATAGTTTTAAATACAATCTCCATGTGGACGATTCTCAAAATTACATCTCGAGCCTCGACTTTTTCTCTGAACTCCAGACTCGTGAATTCTACTGCCTACTTGACATCAACACTTAGATGTTCCACAAGCATCTCACGTTTAATGTGTTCAAAATGGAATTTCTGACTTTACATTCCCCACCCCTCTCACCACCACCAACTGTGCACCCAACAAATTTTTGCCTATCTCAGCAAAGGATGAATTGTTCGAATCTCGATAGCAACCCTAATTTCCTTACACCCCATATATAATGCATTAATAAATCCTAACAGTCCTACCTTGAAAATATGTCTTAGATCCATCCACTTTTCTGCACACCCACTCTCTACTTAGTCTAAGTCACCAACTTTCCTGACTGTTAGAGGAGCCTCCTTACTGGTCTGGGGTCTTGAATGATTCCTCTTCTTCAATGCTATCTCAAGCCTCTCTCCTTCTTGCTCTCAGCTGTGATGGTTCGGCCACACCGATCATTTCAGTGTTGCAACTATGCTTATGCTTAGCTTAGGTCATCTCTTTCCTGCATCAGGGCCTTTGCACATACAGTATGCACAGGAGCAGACACATCCCATGCATACATTTCCCTCTCTTGCTCCTCTAACCCCATATCCATTTGCATGGCTGGCCCCTTCTCATCCTTCAGACCTCTGCATAAATATCACTTCCTCAGAGAAACCCACCTCGATTACCCTAATAGGCACCACCTCCTATTTTTATCTGTTCCTTATGTCTAATTCTCATCTTTTTAGCCTTATCACTATAAGCAGTTCTTTCTGTGTGTTTAACTTATTATTGCCTATCTCTTCCAATACATTCTTAACGCCATGAGTACAAGAATTCTGTCTGTTTGGTTCCCCACTGTATTTGTAGAAACCCCTGAGAGAGTTTTCACCTGGGACAATGGACACTCAGTAAATACTTGCTTGACAGAATGGGGAACATTGTCATCATGGAACATGGTGCTTTGGATTTAAAGCTTGGGTTCAAATTCAGATAGACTTTTCTGGTCATGTTCTAGAAATTTATAACTCGGAATGTTCCCTCATTTTTATTTGCTAACAAAAATTTCTTTATTAAGATAACTGATCTCAAACACTATTAACCAGTGGATTATACTGTTCCTTAAAGCACGTTTTTGAAGGCAATAAATATATATTTTGTACTTAAAGCAAGATTGTAGTAAAATTTAGTAGGTATTTGGTATCTTTTTCATAAATTCTCAATATCAGTTTATCCTTATTCTAAGTTTGGTCAAAATCCTCTTAAGACTTGAGGCTTCAGGTCAACCTGACTTCAAAAATACTTTCAGCTCATCTCAGGGTTGCTGGCTATATAACATTTTAGAAATTCTTCCTTGTGATGGCCACCTATCAAATAGTAGTGATGAAGAAACTGAAGACAGGCTCAGTGGTTCACTCCTGTAATCTCAGCACTTTGGGAAGCCAAGTTGGGAGGATTGCTTGAGACCAGGAGTTCGAGACCAGCCTGGGCAACATAGTGAGACCTTATCTCTACAAAAAACAAAAATTAGCCAGGCAGAATGGCACGCACCTGTAGTCCCAGCTACCCAAGAGGCTGAGATGAGAGGATTTCTTGAACCCAGGATTTCAAGGCTGCAGTGAGCTAGGATCACGCCACTGCATTCCAGCTTGGGTGACAGAGCAAGACTCTGTCTCTTAAAAACAAGATAAACTAGCTAGACTATATCTCTTATCTCTCAGCTTATCTTTTCTCTCTTTGAAGAAACAGGAGTAGTGAATGGGGAAAATTCTACTTAGAGATATATGCAGTTTTTACATTAAGTGTTTTTCTATTTTTAAATTATTATTATTATTTAGTGACAGGGTCGCTTTGTCGCCCAGGCTGGAGTGCAGTTGCATGGCCTTGGCTCACTACAGCCTCAACCTCCTGGGCTTCAGTGATCCTTCAGCCTCAGCCTCCTGAGTAGCTGGGACTACAGACATGCATCAGAATGCCAGGGTATTCGGTTTCTAAATTTTGTATAGAGAAGTTGTAGTTTGGAATATCAGGGAGATTTGGACACCAAAGAGACAGGCTGTTTCTGACTAATTAGGATAGTTTTAAGGGTGTGTGTTGGGGATGCCTGCTGTGAAAATGGTGTGCTTTGATAGTTATTTAAAATGTGCCTATGTTTTATCTCCTTTATTCTCCATGTAGCTATTTACTGGAAAGTAAAGTAAATATCAGTTAAAGGTTCTCTATGTTGCCCAGGCTGGCCTTGAAGTCCTGGCCTCAAGTGATCCTCTCGCCTCCGTGTGAGCCACTGTGTTTGTCCAACACTGTTTTAAGAAACCCAAACCCATGATCAGGATCTATTTCAGTAGACAGTATATTTCATATTATTTGTTCCTTATCACACGGAAGCATTTTCAACAAGAAATATTTTATAGTGACTTGCATGCAATAATACTTTACATGTAGGCTTCCAGAAGTTTCTTTGCCTTCCCAAGTTTCCAGACATGCCTTGAGGCTTCCTCTAGAGTCACTATCTCCAGAGCCGCTTTTCCAAAACAGCTTGTACAATTGCTTAAGCAGACATTTTTGAAGATTTTTCTTCTTTTGCCAACGTTTATGCCTGGTTTCTTAGCAGATGTTAGTCTTGTTTCATCCAGGATACTGGATGCTGAGCTCTCTTTGAGCCTCTAAAAAAATCCCATGGTAAGTTTTTAGGAACCACCAACTAAGCCTCTTGATTAACAAGCAAGGACTATGTGTAAAGGCACATTCTAGGGCTGAGCAGAGAAGTTGGAGAGATCTCCTGCTCGAAAGAAAGAAAAGGCAGAAAACCACCCCGTTGGCTCCGACTGGATTTGCTGCTGTAGTTTCACTGTTGTCGTTTCTAGCAATTTATTCCTCTCCTTGTCTGTGGGAGGATTAGAGTCTGCAAAAGGAATCTGACAAAACACCGAAAAGTGTAGCTGAATGAAAATGCTGAAATATCACTGCAGAGGCAGGCAGATGTCTCTCTTGTGAGCCAGGGAGATAGATATGCCTGAGAGAGGAGAAAAGAGCATTTGCACAAAGCTGGAGCCAGAAGTCAAAGTAGTAGCTTGGGATGTCAGGGGGTTTTGGCCACCCAAGAGTTGGGCTGATTCTGACTAAGGAGGATAATGTAGGGCTCTGCCTGCGTGGGTGCCTGGCTGTGAAAATGGCATGCTTTGATATATATTTAAAATGTATCCATGTTTATCTCCTTGATTCTTCATACAGCTATTTACTGGGGAGTAAAGAGCTACAATCTTGAACTCTTTAAAAATAATACGGCTAGGCGCGGTGGCTCGGCGCGGTGGCTCACGCCTGTAATCCCAGCACTTTGGGAGGCGGAGGCGGGCAGAGCGCCTGAGGTCAGGAGATCGAGACCAGCCTGAACAACATGGAGAAACTCCATCTCTACTAAAAATACAAAAATTAGCCAGGCATGGTGGCGCACGCCTGTAACCCCAGTTACTCAGGAGGCTGAGGCAGGAGAATCGCTTGAACCCGGGAGGCAGACGTGGTAGTGAGCTGAGATCACGCCATTGCACTCCAGCCTAGGCAACAAGAGTGAAACTCCATCTGAAAAACAAAACAAAACAAAAAATTAAAAGAAAAAGAAAAAGAAAAGAAAAGGAAAGAAAATAAAGAAAATAAGACACATACCTTTCAGCTTGAAATAGAGGACAAGGTCACACTTCTGCCATCTGGTAATAGGACCCCAAAACTACTGAGAAAGGGACTGCACCCCACCTCTTCAGTTATGAAAAGATAACACCGAAAATCATAAGACAGCAACTTGTTTCGAAGGGCGGCAGAAAACAGGTATTCTAGAAAGACAAGTTGCTTTTATTTTTCTTCTATAGGTTAATATGGTCCATAATTATGAAAGAAAGTGTCCCAGAAGCGGTACATTGAACTCATAAAAAAATTAGCAGCATGTTTTTAAAAACCAAGATATTTATCCAGGCAGTGGGCTTACAGATCATTTTCATTTTATTTATTTTTCCATAATTTCTTTTCTTTCTCTTTTTTTTTTTTTTTTTTTTTTTTTTTGAGATGGAGTTTCGCTCTTTTGCCCAGGCTGGAGTGAAGTGGTGTGATCTCAGCTCACTGCAACCTCTGCCTCCCAGGTTCAAGCAATTTTCCTGCCTCAGCCTCCCGAGTAGCTGGATTACAGGCGCCCGCCATCATGCTCGGCTAATTTTTTTGTATTTTTAATCAAGACGGGGTTTCGCCATGTTGGCCAGGCTGGTCTCGAACTCCTGACCTCAGGTGATCCACCTGCCTCGGCCTCCCAAAGTGCTAGGATTACAGGCGTGAGCCACCGTGCCCAGTCTATTCTTCTATAATTTCTGAATGTTTTGCAGCATCAGTCACTTCTGTAATCTGACACTTGAAAATAAATAAAACTGTCCTATTTTAAACATCAAGCAGTTAGAGATAGTCTCGCTGTATTTTTTAGAAAAGTAACTCCCACACATTTGAAACCCAGATGGTGGGGGTAGATGATCCTTTCATGTCTAACAAATGAAAGGCCAGCAGGGTTTTGTGGTTACAAGTCTGATTTTTGTTTTTGTTTATATATCTTTTATCTTGTTTCAGAAAGGAATTCAAAGAGCCTTTCAAAGGCAAAAGAGGATTTGAAAGGTGGAGTAAGTGAAACATCTGGAGGGGATAGAATTAAGCTGAATTATGTGGCGCAGGCATCTACTCACCTGCATATTTGATCTGGCCATTCCAACAGCCAGCTAGAGAAATGGAATCTTCTCAGTTATACGATTCATCATGCCCACAAGAAGAACACAGCCAGTCGTAGGGGAGATGTACACGTATTGGTATGAAGATGAGGCATTCTCCCAGTAGTCTCTTAAAGAGGATATTGTGAGGCCAGGCACAGTGGCTCACACCTGTAATCCCAGCATGTTGGGAGGTCGAGGTGGGCAGATGATGAGGTCAAGAGATTGAGACCATCTGGCCTACATGGTGAAACCCCATCTCTACTAAAAATACAAAAATTAGCTGGGCGTGGTGGCACACGCCTGTAGTACCAGCTACTCCAGAGGCTGAGGCAGGAGAATCGCTTGAACCCAGGAGGTGGAGGTTTCAGTGAGCCGAGATCGCGCCACTGCCCTCCAGCCTGGCAACAGAGCAAGACTCTATCTCAAAAAAAAAAAAAAAAAAATTGTGTTATAATAAACAAGATTATCACAAATGATAAGTTTTAAGGGTTGTTTTATATACCAGTCTTTGTGGCTGGGTCTGGTGGCTCACACCTGTAATCTCAGCACTTTGGGAGGTCGAGGAGGGCTCAAGTGTTTGAGCAGCTAGCCTGGGCAACAGGGCAAAAACCCATCTCTACAAAAAATTAATTAAAAAATATTGGCTGGGCATGGTGGCGCACACCTGTAGTCCCAGTTACTTGGGAGGCCAAGGTGAGAGGATGGCTTGAGGCCAGGAGGTGGAGGCTTCAGTAAGCCGAGATCATGCCACTGCACTCCAGTCTGGGCAACAGAGCGAGACCCTATCTTAAAAAGAAAAAAGAAAAAAAAAACAAAAAACAAAACAAAAAAACACCTGTTTTCAATAAACTAAGGGTATCGCTCCAAAGTGAAGGTCAGTAAAAGCACACATGGTAGTGGCATGACCCTACCAAGGGGACCCCCTGCTCTCTGCTGATTTGGTGTGGCCCAAATATGGTTTCAAGTATCCGGATGAGTAAATGGCCTATATTCCTTTTCTAAAGTTCTCTCTGGATATCATTTCTTTCAGCTAAACTGATGGTAAATACTGCATGGGAGGGAGCTGGAGACCGCACTCCTGGGTAGTGCAGATCCTCTGTTTTGTAGTAGACAGTGACTCTGAAAGAAGGTCTCATTTGCTTATGAAAACTAAGAAGGCTGGCAAGAGTCCTTGCCTAGTTTGACAGCAGACTATCCCCACAGACACACTACTATTTCCTACCTGCTCCACATGTGTACAGGTGGTCACCAGAGCATCGTACTTGTACTCTGTGTAGCAGAGACAAAATCATTTTACCCTGCACAGCTTTGTAGAGCACACGCAGCCACATGCCCACACTCTGAATGATACCAGGAGGTATGACTTGTCTCTCTAACTCCTGGTAACTGCCCCGGTGGTTCATCTCAGGGTCTTTTCTACTCAGAACTCAATGATAGTTCTGTGTTACACAGCTGAGTTTTCAGAACAACCCAGAATGGAGCATTTAAGCATTTTGCTGAAGCATTTTGCTCCTAGGGTTGCTTAAGAACCATCTGCATGGTGGCTCTGATCCTCACTAGCTTTTTTGTTTTGAATTATTTTGTATTCCTACATATACAATATTTGTACATACTTCTGGGGTACATGTGATATCTTGATGCATACATATATTGTATAATGATCGAATCAGGGTATTTAGGCTATCCATCGCCTTGATAGCTTCTTGACTTTCATAAGCACTCCAGGGGAGATCCTGCCTACCTGGACCAAGTGGAAAGTGAATCCCATCTTCCAAAAGGGCAACCCTTTACCACCCAAGAACACAGACCTATTTCTTTCCTGGACATTTTACCCAAAGAATAGGCCAGCTTCTGGCGTGATTAACCATGGGTTTGGGTTCCCCAGGGGAGTGTTCCTCACCATTCCTATGAAGAATGATGGATGAGTCTTGGCTATTCCACAAAGCCCTCTGTAACATGTATTCCTGCCCTGTGAGGGGAATCATTAAATAATGTAGCAGATCACACATAAATATGATGGGAGTTTCCTTGATCTTTGGTTCATGGACAGGAATCAGTTAAAGGTTAAGCTATAATCATTCCACATAGATGCTTTGTTTGGATTGAAATATAGAAACCACAGTCTAGTATTACCATAAGAGTTGGTTAAAATGTTGCCTTCTTACTGAGTCCACTGCTGGATGATGTGTATGCCTTTCTAGCCATATAAGGATGAGAAGGATAATCATTTTTTTTCTATTCAGTTAGTATTATTTATTAGATTATTAAATTAGAAATAACCTCATGAAAAAACTGGTTTGTCTGGGTAATTACTGCCACAAAGAATGACATAGTTTAAGGGTTGGCACTATAAGAGTGGGTCAGATCTGGTCTGCTGTTTTTGTAAATAAAGTTTTATTGGAATACAGTTTCACTTCACTCATGTATGTATTGTCTACGATTCTAGAATGTTCTAGAATGGTAGAATTAAGTAGTTACAAGAGAGACTGTACGGCCTACAAATCCTAAAATATTTACTCATTGCCTCTTTACACACACACACACACACACACACAAAATTGTCAACTCTTGATATAGAACACCTTATAAAAATCTGAAGTTATTGTTTTTGGTAGGTAGTCCCTAGTTTTTATTCACTTACATAAAATCTTCCTAATATCCCTGAATCAGACCACCCTGTCTGATCCAATTGCCATATCTATCAACCGGTCTCTTTCCACAAGGTTTACTGGTAATTATGTACCCATCAGTATATTAGTTGTGTTTTTAAGGCAAAGAACTTTACAATAAACTTTAAATGTTATAAAATCCTAGAGAGTTCCTTCCAAATTTGGGGAGTTTGGGGTACTTTATAACCTCCTTCATTTGTTTTTGGCTACTCAATAGTATTTACCAAACTAAGCACTCATATCCATTGTAAAAGAAAAAATATGAACTAATTACAAATAAAATTTAATATTAAAAATGTGCAGGATCAATATAAAGAAGACAGCTAATATTTTCTAAGGTGCATAATAAATGATTAAATTAAATGAGGGATATATACTGTGTGTCCCTGAAATGGGAAAATTTTAATTATCCCCAAATTCATCAGCAAATGTAATTCCAAACAGAAATTGGAATTTGCTTTTTGACAAAATAATAGTAAAAAACATCTGGAGGAATAAGTGCATGAGACTAAAACGTACATGCACTCATGTATAAAAATACAGATGGACAGTTGCACTGCTAGATAGTTATATATTGAAAGGTAATATACCAATTGTAATGATTAAAACAGTGGTGCCAAAAAAGATAGAATAGGGAGCATGGAATTGTATGTGTAACGAATTATGGTCCACAGAGAAAGCACTGAGACATAGACGCTGGGTGGAAATATTCACTTAATAACAAAGAACTGGCTGATATTTATGTGCACATTTTGGCAACCCAGGGGACAGCAGCACAGGCATTCAGACGCACCCCAGATGGTGTCCAAGGCCCAAGGAGATGCTTTTGGGCAACAGACTCCGGTAACAGAAGCCTCCATGACACAGACGTCACCAGATCCAGCTCGATTCTCCTTTTATAGTCAACTGCTGCTTATTTTGAGACAGTTTTCCAGTCAAAATCTTGATTCCCATAGCTGCTACTCTACTATGAAAATAGTCTTAAATGGCCAGGTGCGGTGGCTCACGCCTGTAATCCCAGCACTTTGGGAGGCCGAGGCAGGCAGATCACAAGGTTGGGAGTTCAA
The DNA here is from genome assembly GCF_003255815.1 of Theropithecus gelada. Classification (NCBI taxonomy): domain Eukaryota; kingdom Metazoa; phylum Chordata; class Mammalia; order Primates; family Cercopithecidae; genus Theropithecus; species Theropithecus gelada. Next base: position 67,850,928 of record NC_037684.1, read on the forward strand.
GACCAGTCTGGCCAACATAGTGAAATCCTGTCTCTACTAAAAATACGAAAAATTAGCCGGGCGTGGTGGTGGGTGCCTGTAGTCCCAGCTACTCGGGAGGCTGAGGCAGGAGAATCGCGTGAACCCAGGAGGCAGAGTTTGCAGTGAGCCAAGATCACGCCATTGCACTCCAGCCTGGGTGACAGTGTGAGACTCCATCACAAAAAGAAAAAGGAAGGAAGGAAGGAAGGGAGGGAGGGAAGGAGGGAGGGAGGGAGGGAAAGAGTCTTAAAACTATGGAATAGTTTCTGGATGTAAGTTTGTAGTTCACTCTATAGGCCTATCTTTGGGCAACCCTCTCTTACCAGCTATAATCTAAGCAGTCTAGATGCTCAGCCAGCAAACTGTGCTGTTTTCCTCAATGGCTCAATATTTGGTATAGGATTAAGGTGAATTGACATAAAACTGAGGAAAGGCTGCATTAGAACCAATATGTATTATTTTATAATAAACTCTTACCTCATGATGTAAAACAAAACAAATTCCACATATGCTAAGATGCCAAAAGTGAAACCATACAAGAATAAGAAAAACAATATGTGTCCCACCTGGGAATGGGAATAATCTTTGAGCATATCCCTACACTAGGCCCAGAGTCCCTGCTCAAAAATTGCTTTGTGAATTATAAATTAATAAATTACCGAAGAGATAAACCATAGAGGAAAATACTGATAAAGCTGAGTACATTTGAATGTAAGAGATTTATGAGTCAAAAAATTAAATGATAAGACACATGATTTGGGGAGAAAATGTTACGATGTATGACAGATGGGAAATCAATATCCTTTATATATCGGAGTCTCTAAGAAAAATTAAGGATAATTACCCTAACAGGGGAAAAATAGGCAAAAGAAATTATCAAACATACTCAAAAGTATATAAAACCTATTTCCCCTATCAAACATAGGGGAATTGAAAAAATGATTAATTTCACTAGTTACTGATGAAACACAAAATATACTTGTGCATATGTTTCTAGTTGGCAGTGACCTCCCCCAAAACGAAAAAAACACCTGGTGCTGCTCAGGGTGAGGGGAAATGGGCACAGTACTGTCACTCAGAATCAGAATTCTAATTCAGCACATTTCTGACACCTTGAAATTAGAACCCCTCTACATTCTGATTCTAGCAATCTTCCTTAGGGAAAACAATTAAGGACATACACTCAGGTCTGCCTATTATGAGCCTTATTGATAACACCATTGAAATGGAAACAACCTGAATATCTAACAATAAGGATTGGTTTTTTAAAAAACCACACACAGGCCGGGCGCGGTGGCTCAAGCCTGTAATCCCAGCACTTTGGGAGGCCGAGACGGGCGGATCACGAGGTCAGGAGATCGAGACCATCCTGGCTAACACGGTGAAACCCCGTCTCTATTAAGAAATACAAAAAACTAGCCGGGCGAGGTGGCAGGCGCCTGTAGTCCCAGCTACTCGGGAGGCTGAGGCCGGAGAATGGCGTGAACCCGGGAGGCGGAGCTTGCAGTGAGCTGAGATCCGGCCACTGCACTCCAGCCTGGGAGACAGAGCGAGACTCCGTCTCAAAAAAAAAAAAAAAAAAAAAAAAAAAAAACCACACACACACACACACACACACAAGTTACGATGTACTGATGTAGCTGAATGCTAAGCTACCATTGACAGTCATCATGGAAATGTGCATTATTGACTTAGGAAAACAGTGACAGTATTTTGTCATTGAAAAAGCACATCTCAATTTGTTCAGCATTGTTACTTTTTTGTGTGGAAAAAAATACACATACACTTCTTTTTTTGTTCAGTTTTACTTTCTAGTTTTTCAACAATTATACATGTTAACTTTAGAGTTTTTAAGACATTAAAACCAGCCACAGCTGGAGTTGTTTTTAGAGAGGACACAGAGATACGCAGCTGCTCCCAGAAGCCCAGCAAATGAGCAGAGAAATGGCGTGCTTCCTTCAGACATCCCCCGCTTGATCACAGTTGAAGAAATGTCTCAGAACACCATGTTATAAAGTTCCAGCAGCATCCCTGACATGTGTGTTGTCAAGGTTAGTCATTTATTTAAGATGTTCTTCTTTGTGGAAGGCTTTCCATGCTCAGGAGGAAAAGAAGACACGGTGTGTAAATTTTTCACAAACAAAGCGAGCATATGTTTCAGAGTGAGGCAGCTGACCTCTGTAATGATGGCCGACGTTTCCCAAGCTAACAAGCTAACTTTCTTCACCATGGATGGAACTGCACAGCAAATGGTGAACTTCTTAATTGTTCTTTCTTCCCCATTGGCGATTATCAGCCCTTGTTTGGTATGTTACTGCAGTATTCATAGGGACGGGATTCCCAGTGGACCAATAAAGTTTTTTCAGTTGTCTTTGAAACTGATTTGAGTAGAATGCCACCATGACAAGGTCAACTGTGCAGTATTGATAAACAGAGACACAGCTCAGATACAGTTAGTGAGGGTTAAGATGTTGGCTCTGCGGCCAGTCTGTCTGGGTCATCAGCTGGTGCCATTACCCACAGCTGTGTGAGCTGGACAGGTTACTGCTGTGTGTGTGTGTGTGTAAATGCCTTTCCCCCAAATTCCTTTTTTGGGACATTTTTCTATGATGCCATGTCCTCCCAAGCTGATGAGCATTTCAGTTTAATCACATACGATTCTCAGAGCAGGTGAGCTACAGATGGGGGTTTTGCCACAGTCTTGGAATTAGTATTGATAAACAAAGAAACAGCTCAGATATGGTCAGTGAGGGTTAGGATGGCAGCTCTTCTGTTGGTCTGTCTGGTTCATCATTACGCATAGCCAGTACCCACAGCTGTGTGACCTGGACAGGCCACTGCACTGTGCCTTAGTTTTCTCATCTATAAAATGAGGCTACTACTAGTTTCTAACTCTTAGAGTTGCTGTAAAAATTAAATAGAGCCATATATGTAAAGAATCTAGTCAGCCCCTGAAGTTTATTGAGTCCTTCACACTGGTAACATTGACACTAATCAGTGGCTCCATGCATGGATTCAGAAGCAATGCCTTAGACGGGAGGAATAAGCTTTAGTGATCCACAGCACAGTATGGTGATTATAATTAATAGCCATGCATTGTATATTTCAAACTTGCTTAAAGATTAGATTTTAAATGTTCTCACCACACAGTATTGATGAGTATATGAGGTGATGGATAGGTTAATTAGCTTGATTTAATCATTCCACAATGTACACATGTATCAAAACATCACTTTGTGCCAAATAAATACATCCAATTTATTATTTGTCAAATACAAATAAAATCTGTAAAATGCTTTATGAAATCCAAGCAGAGGAAATATGAGAAATTAGGAGATGTGAGAAGAAATTCAGTCAGAAGTCAGATGATAGAAGATAATGATGTAGAAGAGAAAATTTCATAGGGTGGAGAGAAAACTGAAGCAGGAGAAGTTTGGAGTGACACATGTTGTCACTTGACCAGCGCCAGCCGATGGCTCTGAACTGGGATGTAAGTGGTGCAAGAATTAGGGAAGAAACAGCCACCGGGGTCTTCCCTAGGAGACAGCAGGCAGATCAAGCCACGTGTACCATATCCAACTCCCAGCCGAGACGTGGAGGAGTGTCTGATGAGGCAGCAAAGTGTAACATTGGGTATCAGAAAGAGCATGTGTGAGCTCTGAGATGACGGTGCCTGGTGCCCAAGGAGCATAGATCCTTCTTTCTTTCCCTTCCTTATCTCTCTCAGAGTGTCCAACCAAAAGGGGAGAAAGCAAAATAAGGGGTGTGTGTGTGTGTGTGTGTGTGTGTGTGTAAATGCCTTTCCCCGAGATTCCTTTTTTTGGAACATTTTCCTATTATCCCACATCCTCCCCTCCAGTGAGCATTTCAGTTTAAGCATACACAATTCTCAGAGCAAGTTAGCTGCAGACAGGAATTTTGCTATAGTCTTGGAATTAGAGTTCTGAATTCAATGCAGTCTAAGGGCCAAGGCCTCTCAAAGTGGGAGCCCATGACCTTCTCCATTCTATCAGGGCTTTTTTTTTTTTTTCCATTTCATTCCAGCCCCTGCAGGCTGGAATGAAGCATATCCCACCTCTCAGCACACAGTGATCTCCAGTGTCTTCCCTGAGGATTAGCAAAGGGAGCTCCACATCGTCTCCACTGGGCATATGGTTACCTGGAAATAGGCATGTTGGTGCAGGACACTATATCCACTTTCCTCCCTTTCCACTCCGAGAGAACTTCTCAGGGACCTGGCAGACTGCGTGAATGTGAACAGCAGGGTCACACACAACAAGACCCTTGCCTTGCCGTCAACAGCCTTTCAGGATAAAGTCAAAGTCAATTTGGCATTAAAGTGCCATCATCTAGCCTCATTCTACCATCTCTCATCTGCACTCCTACCAATTCTCTGACTCAGGCCCCATTCTCTCTCTCACGTTTTATTCTTGGCCGTCCTGTCTGTGAAAGAAGTCACCTCCCCTGGCCTCTCTCCTCACGGTCCAAAGTCAAGTCTCCTTTATCGCTGCATTCAAGATTTACTTTCTCTATGAAGCTTCCCTTTCATTATTCTTACTCTATTAAAATCTTATATTTTATGTACCCTCTGCAATTACACAGACAAGTATTTATTCTATCATTTTCTCTTTTTCTGAGACGGAGTTTCACTCTCGTTGCCCAGGCTGGAGTGCAGTGGTGCTATCTCAGCTCACTACAACGTCCTCCTCTCGGGTTCAAGCATTTCTCCTCCTGCTTCAGCCTCCCAAATGGCTGAGATTACAGGCGCCTGCCACCAAGCCTGGTTAATTTTTTTTTTTTTTTTTTTTTTTGTATTTTTAGTAAAGACAGGGTTTCACCATATTGACCAGGCTGGTCTTGAACTTCTGGCCTCAAGTGATCCGCCCACCTTGGCCTCCCAAAGTGCTGGAATTACAGGCATGAGTCACTGCGCCCGGCCTATTCTAACATTTTAAAATATTTGTTGAGCACCTGCTATGAGCGAGTTGCACTGTGTCAGCTCTGCCTTCACATCTCCACAAGTGCCCAGCATAATGGCCATATTTGTCCACTCAATGGATGCATGTTGAGTGGAAGCGCTATGTTAGACTCCTTCAGAAGCAGAAAAGATGAATTTTTCATCACCTGCCATCATCAAGAAATTAGTGTGTTAGGAGACACAAGGCATGTACATATGTAATTATAACACAGTGTAGAAAGTGGTAAGCACCCCCAAGAAATGACAGAACAGAGGAGAGTTCACAATAAAGAAAGATTACCTGCAGCTGAAGGAATTGGAGAAAGCTGCCATTGATGAGGTGCTTGTTTTCGAGGGCCTTGAAGGATGAATAAAAATTGAACAAGTGGTAATGTGGGAAAAGACATTCCAGGGAGACAGAAACAAGATTCAGAAAAATGATGACAGCATATAAAAGGAACTCAGTGGAAAGATCAATAAGGGATTGTGTGCCGAAAGTATTCTAGGAAGGCTACAGGTCAGGCACGGTGGCTTATGGCTGTAATCCCAGCACTTCGGGAGGTCAAGGAGGGCGGATCACGAGGTCAAGAGATTGAGACCATCCTGGCCAACGTGGTGAAACCCCATCTCTACTAAAAATACAAAAATTAGCTGGGCGTGGTGGCGGGTGCCTGTAACCCCAGCTACTCAGGAGGTTGAAGCAGGAGAATCACTTGAACCCAGGAGGCAGAGGTTGCGGTGAGCCAAGATCGCACCACTGCACTCCAGCCTGGCAACAGAGCGAGCCTCCATCTCAAAAAATAATAATAATAAAATAAAATAAAATAAAAATAAAAGAAGGCTATGGTGCAGGAAAGCAGGTATAAGATGGCAGAGGACCCCTGGCATGTTCATCCATGTCCAGAAGGCCAGGAGTCATCACCTGGAAGCAGTGCTATGCGTGATGGGCCCCAGAAAAAGAGCACTTACTGCCCAGCTCCTAGTCTTGTGTGTCTAACCACCTTCCCCAGCAGTGTGGCTGGTTTCTGCCAGGCTGCATGTTCCAACAGGATGATGGCCTTTAGGTGAAGGAAAAGAAGGGCTACAATGTGAAGCTACAAGAATGCTGTCAACAGGGAGACGCAAGGACAAAGAATAGCTACATTGCTCCGGGCTGAGTCAGAGGCAGACTCCTTAGGGGATTTTAGGGTGAGTGTAAGAACGGGTTTCTAGATTAGAAGCAGTGTGAAGGTCTGTCCAAGAATCAGCCATTTATTACCAGTGTGCAAACCTAAATCCCACTAGGAACCCTGTCCAGCTCAACAGATGAGTCTGTATTTGCACATTCTGGCAAAGTGACATTATAGTGCAGAGATCAAGAGCTCTGTGTTTGGAGTCGTTAGATGTGAATTTGAATTCAGGTTCAGCTACTTATTTTTTGTGTGACCTCCTTGGGCAACTTAATGTCATCTTTAAAATATAAATGAGCTCACAGAGTTTTGTTGTGAGGTTCAATGGCATGATATTTCTAAATTACTTCAAACAATGTCCAACAAAACAAACAGTGGCTGATGGGAAAACAATGTGTGCATATGTGTGTGTGTGTATCTACCTATATACATACAAACATATATATACACACATATATGTGTGTGTGCAGGGGGAGCTATGATAATATGTCAGGTACACTCATAGCATTACTGGGTAGATGCAGGTGGTGTGGTGATCTACTTTGTATTTGGGATATTTGGGGGTTTCCCAAAGGACTGCACATTCTTAAAATAGCAACCATTCTATCATTCCAATATTTCAACTTGAGGTGAGTTTTGTGATGTTAAGTAGCTATGCTGGGTGCCTAGATTGGAGCTTGACAGATTGTAAGATGGGGTGACTGCCCATGGGTGGAGGTCAAAGGAATCTGAAATTTGCGAAAGAATCTCACAGCAATCCCACTTCGGAGGGAATATCATAGGCCTTATGCCTCCGTAGGGAGCCCACCTGCAGGCCCACTTGGCACCGTGTCAGCAGCCAAGCCCAGCCCACCCTTGCTCAGATCCACCTCATCCCACATCTGGAGCTCACACCTGATCCCACTCCGAAGCAATTCCAGGGCATTTCAAGATTGTCTTCCCATGAGTATGATTTAAATGGCTCTCAGGATATTCCTGAGTGTTCCCTATTACCAGCAAGAGGATTAGTCACCTGGAACTGAGGAGGGGATGGTAAATGTGTCTTTTGTAGTAATTACAATAACTTCAAGCAGAACAAACACAGCTCCAGCATCTCCAGGCTCAGATGAGCCAAAGCTGTCCTGAAGACGCGGATCACAGCAGGTGGCAGGCAGCTCTCCCAGGGAGACCTAAAGTGTGTCTTTTTAAGTGAATCTGGCAGAAGACGCATTGCTTCCCTGCGTGGGCATGACAACCCATGTGATGCCATTTTTTTTTCAAGCAGAATTGAAAATGAACATCCTTGCCAGAAGTGGGGAGGCAGGGCAGGCCCACTGGGGAGGAGTTCAGACAGACCTGGGCTCTCAAGAAAAAGCACTCACTGCTCAGCTCCAAGGGGACCCCGAGTCAGGGCTTCTGGGGTAAAGGGACAAACTGAGAAATAGGGAAAGCGAGAGAGTGGACAGAAACACAGGAATCAATGACCTCACAATGTCATCAGCAACCAACCTGTCTTACTGGGTGGGGTGGGAGAAGGGATCCCACCTCCTGACACCTAGAGTCAAAGGCCTGCCTCTCTGTGTTGACTTTTTCATGCCGCCAAGATCTAAAGGGCTGTGTTGGGATGAATTAGAATGACAATTAATCTTAGGCAGAAGTGTCACGTGTGGGTTAGATTTGAGATAGGGAAGCAGGGCTGCCTTCTTTCCCCCAACACGCTCATACTCAGATACATGTGAAATGCTATGACCCACAAACCTGGCTACAGGCCCAGAACATCTGCCACTCGGGGCCTTAGGAAGAAGAGAACGAGAAGAAAGAAGCTCAAGAGAAGCAATTCAGTATTATCACCATGGCCTCTTGTTCATTTTCTGCTGCCTCAAGAGTTGATTCATTTACTCATTTATTCATCATTCAAAAAAAAAACTGCACAAGTACCTCCAAGGAGCCTAGGAGGTATTGTGCTAAGGTAAACACAAACGCACTGTCATTGAACTCAACCTCCAGAAACATTCAGTGTATAAATAGTTGAGGAAGAGAGCCTTACATGCAGAAGTGTTTAATGAACTTTGAAAGAGTGAATGAATGAGACAGAGAAGAAGCAATATAGGATGAAGCACCAAAAATGAATGACGGTGATGACAAATTTTCCGATTATCAGAAGAGCAAGAAACTCCATTTTGCATTGAAGGACCTGAGTTTGTTTTTATGGAGATGAACCTGAGTTTGTTGTTGTTGTTGTTGTTTTTGAGATGGAGTCTCGCTCTGTCACCCAGGCTGGAGTGGTGCAGCGGCGTGATCTCGGCTCACTGCAACTTCTGCCTCTCGGGTTCAAGCGATTCTCCTGCCTCAGCCTCCCAAGTAGCTGGGACTACAGGTATCCGCCACCATGCCCGGCTAATTTTTGTATTTTTAGTAGAGGCGGGGTTTCACCATGTTGGCCAGGCTAGTGTCGAACTCCTGACCTTGTGATCCACCCGCCTCGGCCTCCCGAAGTGCTGGGATTACAGGCGTGAGCCACCACATCTGACCTACCTGTGTTTTATCTTCAAGGATTAGAAGAGTTTGGGAGAAGTGAGAAGGAGAAGAACAATCCAAGTGGAAGATGTTCTTCCCAAGGCTAGCACCGAGGAACAGGGGTTGTGGGGAGAGCAGAAGGAAACCAGTCCATATGAGTCCCTGGCATGTTGGGTGAAATGAAATGGGCCTGGACCATGGGCGGCTTTGAGAAAAGGAAGTTCCACCTGCAGCATTGCCCAAAGTGTGGGCCAGTTTTCAGTATTCACCAAAGACACTTTTAAAAAACTTATTCCTAGAGCCTGTGTCGGATCTTCCAAAATCATAATTTATGGGGTGGAACGAAGGCCCAGAATCTTTTTGATCAGTTCCTCATGTAATTCTTAAGTACACTAGAGTTTAAAACTCCTTGGCCTTAAGCATCTAAACTTTGACCTGGTGGTAGTTAAGATACTTGCAGGTTCAAGGCCAGGATGGCACAACATTGGAGAAAGACTAATCTAGCACAGGTGTGTCGAGTGGACCCAAAGGGGCAGAGACTAGAGGCAGGGAGGAAATTCCAAGGTTATCATAGCAATTCTGGAGTGTGCTGATCAGGCCCCAGACATGAGAGTTTATAGCCAATATCTATATCCCCTCTTTAGATTCTGTTGTTGTTGTGTTTGTTTGTTTGCTTGCTTGCTTGCTTGCTTGTTTTGAGATGGAGTCTCGCTCTGTCACCCAGGCTGGAGTGCAGTGGCATGATCTTGGTTCACTGCAACCTCCACCTCCCGGGTTCAAGCAATTCTCCTGTCTCAGCCTCCCGAGTAGCTGGGACTACAGGCACATGCCACCATGCCTGGCTAATTTTGCTACTTTTAGTAGAGATGGGGTTTCACCATGTTGGCCAGGCTGGTCTTGAACTCCTGATCTCAGGTGTTCCCACCTTGGCCGCCCAAAGTGCTGGGATTACGGGCATGAGCCACTGCACCTGGCCCACCTCTTTGTTTTATACTCTCAGGATCCCACTGACCCAGCCATTGTTTATGCCTTTGGGCATTATTTGTTCCCCCAACTTTTCCTTTGACTCACTAAACAGAAATTGCTTTTGTTATATCTGCCACTGAATGATCATGAAGAATGCCGGACACCAAATCACTCTTCTTCTGTTTAACCTACTCCCCACTCCAAACACGCACATAACCAAACACATGCAAACATCAATACATGCACACACATATATATTCACACAGTATATCTGTACCACCGAGTAAACTGCCCACCTCTCTTAGCAGGTAAACCTGCTACCAAACGTGAGGAAACTCACTGTCAGCTTCTTCAGCCTTGGCTGCTGGGGCAAAGGGGGATGTTCTGGTTCTAGGAGACCTGCTAACTGCTGCTGGTAGTCCACATGCTCTCAGTGGGCAGAGGGGCCCCACCTTGCTTCTCTGCTTCCTGCAAACAGCCTTGGAGCTCAAATGGAGATTGTTTTGTCACTTTGTGGTCTTGTCAGCGTATTGATCAATGAATCCTGAGCACTAATTGTTGTTATCCAGCTCAATCCATCAGGAAGGCTGACATCCCTGACTGGGCACTGTGCCAAAGCCCAGGACTCACCAAGAGAGAAGGAGGAGGGACTGGTAATTGAGGGAGAGGAGATATGATCAGTTGATAAGTCCAGAGAAAGACAGGATGCCAAACTTAACAGACTGCACGCACTTCCCCAAAGAGAAGAGCCCTTGACAAAATCAGAGAATTGTTAGCCTTCCTATTTGGTGTACATCATGAATTCTGCTGTCCTCCCTTCCACATCAACACCTATCTTCCCATGCATCCCAGACCTCCACCCATTACCTAGAAAACCATCTGCCCAAACCCCCACAGGACATCTTTGGAGTACATTAGTGCAGCATTTGTCAAAGCTGGTTAATGAATCTTTGCCAGAAATTTCCATTTGACCCTCTGTATCGACTCTTCACCCTTCTCAGTGCTCCTGGATGCTGACCTCTGTGTATTGCTTTGCTAGGTTTCTCATTCTCTGGCTGCTGGTTGGGTTTGATAAATGGGGAATCCCCAAAAGAGAGCAGAGAGATGGAGGAGAGTGAAGTTGGAACACTTCACTCCCAGGCTACGTTCCTGTACATTCATGGGGGTCTGGCTATGTCTCTCAACTAAAGATCAGAGGGCCCTGTGTACACAGTTCTCCCTGCCTTTGGGTTCCAGAAGCCACTCCTTTCCTTCATCACCCAGGCCCGGTTTGGCTAAAGCTCTCACTTCTACTAGTCCAGGGGCACTGCAGTGTCTCTTGGGTATTCCATACACCCTGCTCACACCTTTGAATGTAGTCCTTTTGTTAAAGTCCCCCCAGAATATCCAAATGGATGTATATGTCTCCTGTCTATACTTTGACTATGTTAGGTGAAAAAAAAATGCTCCATGGTCAAATAACTAATAAAATGAGTTATTTATAGTCAGACTTCTCAGCGCCTTTAACATGCAGGGTAAATGTCCAAGAGGAAGGATATAGTATGCAGGATTCAAAACTTACTAAACTCAGAACCACATCCATTCTTACAGAGTTCAGAGAAAGTATTTCATGGAACCCAGATACATACCAATACCCAAGGGCTACGAGCAATGAGATGCAAAGCCACCAGAAAACACAAACCTTCTTGGAGTGTCTTCTGCAGAGCACAGAGAGACTTTGTAAATAGCATGGGAGCTTTCAGACAATGACGCATAATGAATAAAGTACAAGCTTGGCAAAGTCCTGTCTCTGCCACCAACTCTCTGATCTTGGACAGGTTACTTCACTTCTCTGAACCTCTTTTCTCACCTATAAAATGCAGTAGCTGAACTTGATCAAGAGATTTTAAGTTTATTACCAGCGGAAATATTTCTTCTAATGAAGTCTTAGGTAGAGGCCCAGTACAGGAGACAGATGGAAATGAAGCTGCTGTGGGTGAGGCGGAGGTCAGGTGAGTAGAAGGAATGCTAACACTCCATCCCTTAGACACTATCCTTTAAACAGTGGCTTTAACAGTGGGAAACAGTGTTCTAGAAGCACCCTTCAGTGACTGGTCTGATGTAAGTACAAGGTGGTCTTCATATGGAATCATGTTGGCCCCCACCTGAAGGAGGTAGAGGAAGCCACTGAGCTTATACTTAGAGCAAGAACTGCAAAGAGTCCCATGTGGAATCTTTCTTTTTTCATTTCTGAAAATGTGTCAGTCTGGTACAACAAATAACTCCCTTTATTTTGAGGCAAAAGAACTTTAGAACCTATTTCCCCCTTCTATGAGATATCTTTAATACCAAATGACTCATCCCAGTCAGTATTCTAACTATTAATATGTATGAATGAGTCTGAAATCTGGACACAGATATCGTTCTCCCAGGATACAAAATGTTCAACCTAAAATGTATTTGGAATTTTACTAATACCAAAAAATCTTAAGATGCCTTTAAGCTACCCAGGGACTGAGGATACAACCAGAGCTTCCCCTTCATCTCCACTTCCCTCTAGCATCTCTTTGGCTGAGCACTGAGGTCTCCAGGGTACTAGGAAGCTAGAGGATGACTGGGGAGACTATGCCCAGAACCCCAGTGAAGCTGGTCATGCCCCAGTAAAAAGGTTGGCAAATCCTTTCCCCATAAAGCAATTATGAAGCTAGAGAAAATTTATAAAAACAGCCATTTCAGTGCTCTGGAAATTGACCAAAGGCATACAATAATCTGAGAAGCATTTATGGTTGAACAACTGCTGAACTTCAGGTAAGAACAGTGAGGGGTTTATTAGCTCTAGACATTCTTGTCCTGAGCTTGCTCCACCCTCCCCGCTGATTAGTCAGCACAGAGGTTCTACCTGGGTCAGACAGGCTGTGAGTACTGGCAACTGCTACTGTGGTCAAAAGAGACTCGGCAGATTTGGGGCACTAGGAGATACCCTTGCCTTCTCATCACATATAGAGGAGCAGCAGTACAATAAATGGCTGACTTCTCAACCAAAACAACAATGGCCAGAGGCAGTTGGGAAGACCTCTTCATAGTGCTAAAAAAAAAAAAAAAAAAAAAGCCTGTCAACCAAGAATTCTACAAACAGCAAAATTAATCTTCAAAAATGAAGGTGAAGTAAAAACATTCTCATACAAACAAAGACTGAGAAAATTATTTGCTAGCAAATCTGAATTATAAGAAATACTAAGGAAAGTTCAGGCGGAAAAGAAACAGACATTAAGACATAGCTCATCTGAGTTCACACATTTGAATTCACACATATTAATTGTTAGAATATTGGCTGGGATGAGTCATTCAGTATTAAAAACATCTTATAGAAGGATGAAATAGGTTCTAAAGTTCTTTTACCCTGAGATAAAGGGAGTTATTTGTTGCCTCAAACTGACACATTTTCAGAAATTAAAAAAAGAAAGATTCCACGTGGAACCTTTTGCAGTTCTTGCCTAAGTGTAAGCTCAGTGCCTTCCTCTGCCTCCTTCAGATGGGGCCAACATGATTCTATGTGAAGACCACCTTATTCTCACATCAAAGCAGTCACTTAAGGGGCTTCTAGGACAGCGTTTCGCAAAATGGCTTCAGAGATACCTGAGGGTTGCTTGCAGGTGCCTCAAGGACCACTGTGTAAAGAATAGTGTCTAGGATGGAGTGTGAGCACTCTTCCTACTCAATCAACCTCTGCCTCATCCAGAGCAGCTTGATTTCCAACTGTCTTCTGAATTGGGCTTCTACCTAAGATTTCATTAGAAGAAACAGTTCCACTGGTAATAAATTTAAAATTTCGTTATCAAGAAAGAAGAAATTTAAACAGGAAGACATTTAGAACACCAGAAATTACAAATATGTGGTTAATGTAAGAGGCTTTGTAAACATATTTTTCTTGTGTCTTCTAACTTTTAAAAGATATAAAAGTATATAAAGCAATAATTTTTATACATTGTTAGGTGTAACATATGTATACATATATATAGAGAGAGATGTAATTATATATGACAATGATAAGACAAAGGAGGAGGATTCATTGATTCAGTATTGGAACAAAGTTCCTACATTCTACTGGAATTAGTTAGTGCTGAGGATTGTGATGAGGTGAGACACATATGCAATCCCTAGAACAGCCACTAAGAAAAAAATTTTTAAAGTATAAATGTCAAAGGAATTAAAATGGTGCAATATAAATAGAGATACGTGCCATGTTTAGGTATTGGAAGACTAGACAGAGTAAAAATGCCAGTTCTCTTTAAAATAATGTACAGATTCAATGTAATTCCTACCAACATCCTTGCAAGATTTTTTGTAGCTATAGACAATATTATTATAAAATTGATATGAAAAGGCGAAGGAAGTAGAATAGCTAAAAGAATTCTGAAAAAGAAAAATAAAGTAGGAGGATAAGTCTACTCAATTTCGAGAAATATCATACAGCAACAGTAATCAAAACTGTGTGGCATTGGCAGAGGGACAAACATATAGATAAATGGAACAGAATAGAAAACTCAGAAATAGACCCATGCAAATATATCTAACTGATTTTTTGAAAAAGGTGCAAAAGCAATTTAGTGGAAAAAAGATGATCTTTTAAAAGAAATGATTCTAGAGCAATTGGATATTTATAAGCAAAAAAAAAAATACTTCAACGTAAGTCTCTTACCTCATATAAAAATTCACTCAAAATAGATCAGGTATTTACAATTGGATATTCATAAGCAAAAAAAAAAAAAGAATTTCAACGTAAGTCTCCTACCTCATATAAAAATTAACTCAAAATAGGTCATGTATTTAAATGTAAAATATGAAACTATAAAGCATTAAGAAAAAAACATGAGAATTGTTTTCAGGATTCAGGGATAGAAGAGAGTTCCTAGGCTTGATACCAGGAGCACAATGTATAAAATTTAAAAATTGATAAATCAGACTTAAAATTAAAACATTTGCTCTGCAAACGACTGTACTAAAACGATGACAACACAGGGTATGGACTGGAAAAACTATTTGCAAACCATGTATCTAATAATGGACTGATATCTAGGATATAAAAATAACTCTCAAAACTTAACAGGAAAATGCCATCTGATTTTAAAATGAGCAGAAGTAATGACAAGACTTTATACTGAAGATATATAGATGAAAAACAAGCACGTGAAAAGATGTTCAACATCATTAGCCATAAGGGAAATGCACATTAAAACCATAATGAGATATCATTACATACCTAAGGTATATATAGCTAAAATTAAAAAAATAATAATAATGACAACACCAAATGCTGGCAAGGATATAGAGAAACTGGATCACTCATTCATTTTTGGTGGGAATGTAAAATGGTACAGTCACTATGGAAAACAGTTTGGAAGACTTTTTAAAAATTAAATATGCAACTACCATACAACTCAGTCATTGCATTCCTAGGTATTTATTCCAGGTATATGAAGCTGTATGTTGACATGACAGCTTGCACATGAATGTTGACATCATCTCTATGCACAATATCCCCAAACTGAAAATAGCCCATATGCCTTTCAACAGGTCGATGGTTTAAAAAAAAAAAAAAAAAAGTATGATACATCCATACCAGGGAATATTCACTACTCAGCAATAAAAAGCAATGAACCATTTACACATGCAACAACCTGAAACAATCTCCAGAGAATTACACTTGCTGAAAGAAAACCCAATCCCAAAGTTAATATACTGTGTGATTCAATTTCTGTAACATTCATGAAATAGCAAAATTATAGAAATGAATGATTTATTGGTTACCAGGCATTAAGGAAGGGATGGGTGCAGGAAGGAAGTGGGTGCAGCTATAAAAGGGCAACAAGAGGAATCCTTGTGTTGACAGAAATGTTCTGTACATTAACCGTGTTAATGCCAATATTCTGATTTTGAGTAGTGTATTTTTGCAAAATGGAGAAACTGAGCAAAGAGTACACAGGCTCTTTCTGTATTGTTCATTATAGTTGCATGTGAGACTACAACTATCCCCAAATAAAAATGATACAATAAAGACAACATTTAGCTTGCTTATACATCTGCGACTTGGGCCAAGTTCAGTGGAGATGGCTCATCTCCATTCCAGTTGTTTCAGGTAGGACAGCTAGAAGGCTGTGGGTCAGAACTATCTGAAGTCTTGTTCCCTCATGGGGCTGGCAGTGGATGTTGGCTGTCAACTGAGACCTTAGCTGGGACTGTCAGCCCTTACATGTATCCTTTCCATGTGGCCTGGATTTCCTTACAACTTGGCAGCTGGAATCTAAGGTTGAGTGTGCCAAAAGAAAGAGAGCCAGGTGAAAGTCGTAACACTTTTTGCGCCTAGCCTTGGAAGTCGTGCAAGGTTTCTTCTGTTGTATTCTACTCATTGAGACAGTCACACGGGCCTCCAGTTACAAGGAGCAGGAAAATAAGTCCTATCTAATGAGGGGATGGCAAGGTTCTGGGAGAGCATGTGGGACTAGAAATATAACTGTAGCCATTTTTGGAAAATACAATATGCCCCAGTCTCTAAAGACTGACTTTATCTCTTCCAAACCCACATGAGTGCCCATAGCAACCTAGTTTATGTGTCATGAGTACAGTCATACAGAGACACCAAAACTCTCTCTTATAATGATTTTTAATTTCTGGAGTAGGGACTTGAATTGACTTAGGTTAAGTCAAGCACTCATCCTTGGTCAAGTAGCCCTGACATCTGGGGTCTGGGCTTCGTGGAGAAGGCATGATCATACTACACAACTATAGCAGAGAAGAGAAGATACTCCAATGAAGGAAGGACCATTCTATGAGAATGAGGAATCCCTTTTAGCTAATTGGATAACCCATGAAGTACCACATGAGATAGAATACTCTCTCTCTGTCATCAAAAGATAAGCATAAAATAAAATGACACAGAAAGGTTAGATATAAAAGGCTAGACAAAGTTTATCAGGCAAGTGCAAACAAAAAGGAAGCTTGGATGGCAAAATAAATGTCAGATCAAGTGGACTTAAAGGCAAAAAGAAGGCATTAAATAGGACAGAAAGGGGCCGGGCACAGTGGCTCATGCCTGGAATCCCAGCACTTTGGGAGGCTGGGGCGGGTTGATCACCTGAGGTCAGGAGTTTGAGACCAGCCTGGCCAACATGGTGAAGCCATGTCTCTGCTAAAAATACAAAAAATTAGCTGGATGTGGTGGTAGAAGCCTGTAATCCCAGATACTCGGGAGGGTGAGGGAGGAGAATCATTTGAACCCGGGAGGCAGAGGTTGCAGTGAGCCGAGATTGTGCCACTGCACCACTGCACTCCGACCTGGGCAACAGAGCAAGACTCCATCTCAAAAAAAAAAAAAAGGACAGAAAAGTTTATTTAATGTCGATAAATGGTACATGCAACAAAGAAGACACAGCGTCATGAGCTTTTTGTGCTGAATAATGTAGCTGTGAAATATATAAAACTAATTCTGTAACAAATAGAAAGAGGAAGGGAACACAAGAATAGTGGAAGACCTTAACACATTGCCCTCAGTCTTTGAGAGATTAAGTAGGCAAAGAATGAATTAGGATGCAGAGGAACTGAATAATGGATTTCATAGATATAATAGGTATCTGCTTTAATAGGTATATGTCATTTTTGTACTCTACCAAAAGAAAATGTATCTTTTCTCAAAGTACTCATAAAACATTTACAAAAATTGATTGTATATTAGTCCACAAAGGAAATCTCAGTAAGTTCCAAAAAGCAGAATTTGTACAGGCTCTGCTCTCTGACCACAGTACAATACAATAGAAAATTAATGGCAAAAGTTCAAACGAACAAACCCAAACATTTTGAATTTTAACACTCTACTAAATAACTCTTGGGTCAAAGAGAAAACCAAGGCTGCAATTACAGATCATTTAGGATATAACAACAATAAGAACACTGTGTATTGTTGCTCATGGAACAGTGCCAGAGAGAAATTCATAGTTAAAGACCTTATATTGTTAACAGAAAAGAGTGAAAATAAATGGATCAAAGATTCAAGCCAGGAAATGAGAAAACAATTACAAATGAAACCAAAGAAAATTAGGAGGCAGGAATTAGCAAATTCAAAAGCATAAAATGATTGGAAGAGTTAAAACATTATAGAACTGATATGTATAGGAGGTAATTCTGTGAAAGAGAATAATAATATGAATAAATTACTAATCCACAAAACACTGACACAGAGAATTAAGAAGAAAAGGGGTCCAACTTCATATATGGAGATTTTTGTGAGTGATGTTTTAGTTTTAAGCTAATGAAGTTTAAAATGTCCAATGGATTTTTTTTAAACAAACACTGATATTGCAAATTGAATGAGAAATTGGAAAGCTTGAATGAATCACCATGCAAGGATCATGTTGCCAAGTATGGGAAGGCAGTATACATAACATTACATGGTTAAGAATGTGGGCCTAGTGCCAGCCTGCCTGGGTTCACATCCCAGTTTCACCTGCTAACTACGCAACATTCAGCAACATCTCCAAACTCCCCAAACTTCAGTTTCCTTATCTCTAAACTGGCAATGATAACACAATCTCCCTCCAAGCATTTAGCCCTGTGCCAATAGAAGGACCCCCCGAAAAGACACTACACATTTTTATTGTTGCATTCCTCCGGACATCCAAAAAACAGATGCTTCATGCTATACTGTTTCAAAGCATACAAAAAGATGGAATGTTACTCACTTGGTTTTACAAAATTATCTTAATACAAAACCTTGATGGGGGGTTAGCACAAAAATTACAAATTTTATTTATGAATGCATATTTCATATATATATATACATATTTCACAAGAAAATAGAATCCAGTGTTGTAATAAAATAATAAGACACCAGAATCAAATAAGATATTTCTCAGTAATAGACAGATGAATGGTTCAATATGAGGAAACCTATCAATCTCCCCTGTCACATTGCTAGACAATTGACAGTGTGTTGACTTGGAAATGCTGCCTTTAGTTATTGGGTTAAGGAAATGAGACATCACCAAAGATGTGTGCTCAGGGTTGTTTGCTGTAACATTATTAAACTTTTAAACAATTTAAATACCAAAAATAGGGGACCTGCTTAAATACGTTATGCTTAAATATATTATGCTTAAATGATATAGAGGCATACAGAATACACTATTCTATAGAAATAATATTGTGAAACATATAAGGTGTTTCAAATAATATTTCAAAACATAAAAATATATTCAAGACACTTTCATTTATTCATTAGGTATGAAGAAGATTAAAGTAGTATATGCAGCATGATTATATAAGCAAAAACTAGATATTTTTATCTGTGTGCATAAGCACATGCATATATGAGTATTTAGGTGGTTTCATTGCTTTTACTGCTATAAAAATGCCACAGCCAATTGTCTCACACAATTGTCATTTTGCACACATGTGAAGATTAAATCACGCTATTTTAATTCATTGTAAGAACTACAGTCTGTGTACAAAATGACACATATACAAGATTATTCATTGCAATGCTATTTAGGTGGGGGGGTCAGGGTTGAGGGTGTCTGTAAGCACTCATATAATCATCTATAGGGGGAAGGAAATAAAAGGAAATACAACAAAATGTCACAGTGGTTATTTTAGGGTTATTCTCATCCTTATACTTAACTTAAAAATGCTCTCCTTAATGCCAAGGTAGGAAAAATCTGCTGTTAATGAAACATTTTAAGTGAGATTCAAACAAAAGAAAAAGCACTGTACTTGTAAATCAAGACATATATTGTTTGTGACTTCATCTGTTAAAAAAATTACAGTAAAGATTTCAACTAAGGTATTTAAAGAGTTTTACATAGTGTCTGGCAAATGGTAGGCCAATAATATATATTCATTCTACTTCAGTCCCCATTTAAATGAAGATCACTGTGAATGAGTTTTTAAAAATGCCTGTGAAAGTGTTCAGCACAGAGCAAGAAGCATAATTGGTTATCAGCAATTATTAAGTGAATCTGAGTTATCAATAACCCTTTCCTGGTGACACCTAAACTCTGAGATGGAAGTCTAGAAGTGTTTCTTGCTAACTGCCACTCTCCAGAAACTCCAGATCGAATGACCTGGGTTTCTCCCATTTCTCTGTGATCCTGCCATATTGCTTAAAAGTGAACAAATACACCAAACAACAATAAAACCTCATTGGAACTAGTTTTCTTCTTGCCTCTGGAGGACAAGCAAGAAAAAAATGTTTTTTAATCTCTCTGGATTCTCTCTTCTTGCTTAAATTCAGGTCCAGTGTAGAACTGTTTCAACCTTTGGCAAATAGTTTCTTCCCTGGCTTCAACCTAATCTGTCTTGGGAAGGGACAGTATCTTCATGTGAGAAATTGTGGCCTACTTCCCAAACCCACCCACACTGGATAGTGTGCTTGACTTTTTTTTTTTTTTTTTTTTTTCTGAGACAAAGTTTTGCTCTATCCCCCAGACTGGAGTGCAGTGGCACAATCTCAGCTCACTGCAACCTCTGTCTCCCAGGTTCAAGTGATTCTTCTGCCTCAGCCTCCCGAGTAGCTGGGAATACAGGCACATGCCACCACGTCCGGCTAATTTTTGTATTCTTGGTAGAGACAGGGTTTCACCATGTTGGCCAGACTGGTCTCGAACTCTTTACCTTGTGATCCGTCCACCTTGGCCTCTCAAAGTGCTGGGATTACAGGCATGAGCCACCACACCCAGCCCTGTGTGCTTGACTATTTAGAGTCCAGCCTTCACCAAGGGAATGCTGTGATGATTCCATTGGTTTGGGAAATTTTGTCTGGTGGGAATTCACAGGATTTGTCTTGGAAATTGAGAGTAGAGATAAAAGAAATCTTGACAAAAAGATACATTGTGGGCCTGGATTTAGGAGATGGCTGCAGGGAAGAAGACTTCGGGATACACTGAATATGGAGGATGAAAGGAGGAAAATGGTGACGATGATTGAAATTTCACATTCCAGGCCCACGGTACATCAGTACCATGGACAGAAGCCTGGACACCAGAATAAAATGAGGAGCTCACTTTGGGACTTAATGATTTGGGGCGAGGGTAGGAATTTCAAGGGAATGTCCATAAGCATAAAATCTAACCTTCCAAATCAAGATGACCTCAGGCTAGAGTTGTAGATTTGGGAACTATTAATCTGGGCAAGCGGATGTAAACCTTGGAGTAGAGCTGAAGTCTTCACTAAGATGCCTGAGTGTTATGAAGCCCTGGTATTTAGAGAATAGAAAGGGAAATGGAATATAGTGTAGGAGCTATGGAATGACTAGCCAGAGTATAAGGCCAAAGGCAGGGAAGAAGGCTTCAGTCACAAGATGTAAGGAAATGAAAATTCTAGACTGCAAGAAGGACAGGGCTGTCATCTGCGGTTTAGGTAAACTAAAGCAAGGGCCTCATGCCTCCTCTTCCCTTTGCTTTAGTTGAAATCAGTTACATGCAACAATGAAAAACAAGAACATAATGTTCAGCTGAAGCAATCATAGAATGCCGGAGTGCACTGGAGTGGTCAGCCACATTTTCATTCCAACAATTGTAAAAGCTTTTGGAACGCCTTGAACTTCAGGCTTTGGCAACTGTAACTGTGTTAATTGTGTGGATTATTCCATCTAAGTGGAATATTATTAATAAAGGAAATGCTTTTGGACTATTAGGCTGTGTCAGTTAAAGGCAGGACAGAGCCTAGAATCCAGGACTGCTGATCTCAGGCAGTGGACAGCTCAGGTCATCTTGCTGCATCTCAGGGTGCATCCAGACCCTCCTGTATAAAGGCCTAGGGACAAATCAAAGTCCTGTAAAGTGGAAGCGCCTTAAGTCAGGGCACCCTCATTTTGGTTACACACACCCTAATACCCAACGCTCAAAGAAATCTGCTTCCCCTGCTTAGTTCCCCCACCCTATGCATGCCCGCATGCACGCATACCTGCCAAACACTCCCTACTCTCCATCCTTCTCCTCCTCCACCCATCCCTACAAAGCCTCTACGGCTGGTTGGCCTCCTCCAGAGATGTGAGTGGGTCACCATGGTGACAGAGGAAGCCCTGTTGCAGAAGGAGAGAGACAGAAACAGCAGGGGACGTTTCTTGGAGCCTCATACAATGACCTCTGCCTTTCTTAGAAGTGCTTCCTTTAAGTCAGAGAAGCACATTAGAGGTAAAGAGAGATGCTGTTATGTTGGAGAGATGGTGGAATGCCTGAACTCTTCTTTAAAAATTTCTTTTCTATGATTTTCAGGTGATCATCAATATAGCCATCCGATTTTGAGCAGTGCTACCCAGATCCCGCCACATGGTGAGAGATGATTGAGAGCACTCTGCATTTCCTCCTCATTTCGAGTGGCACCAGTCTAAGGACGGATGCCTATCAGGGCATCAAACACATGGTCATTAACTCACTGAAGCTAAGGAGGTGCAAGGAGCCACGGGCCCACCCTCCTCCAGGGCCACAATGCTCTTATCTTACTTGTAGGCTATTTTCCCCTTGGTGTTTCTGTCTCTGATATCAAAATGATCCCTTGACATAAACAGAAAGGGGCTAGACCCATTTCTACTTGCCACAGACCCATTTCTACTTACCACCTGTATCACTTCTTACAGTCGTAAATTGCGTATGTCCACAGCAAGGAGTGGAACACCCTCCTTTGCTCAAAGCTATCTGTGATGTCATTTACGAAGGACATGAGACTTGGTTAAACTGTATTGATCCTCCCCAAACTAATTAAGATTTGATAAAACTCAAAACTGATTTGGGCTTCAGCCTCTTGGCAGAAAAAAAAAGAGGCTGAAAATTGTTGAGTGGAGGAGTGTTAGCATAGTACCCAAGGGTTATAAAACCATGTTTCCCTCTTAGGTTATAATATCCTCCCACCAGATCACAGCTGAACAGAGAAAACCTATGTTTGGCACCTGCTCAAGACTTGATAGTTCACAATGTACATGGCTGTCTTATGCTCTATCAGTCATGTTTGTCTTTCCTGTGAAAGAGTGAAAACATCATTAAGCTTTTAGTGAGAGAAAAACTCAAAACAATGACAAATCCTACAGGCCACCTGGTAGAGAGACCTACCGCTGTCGTGTCAGATTATGGTGTGCCTCAGCATTGAAGCTGAGGGATATTATAATTAGGAGGAGGAGATTAGAATATTTTCATGTGCTATGCTCCAGGTGGAAATAAATGATGAAAGCAATAGTACGATCAGATTTATCAGGTTGTGGGGTCTAAAAAGTTAGCACTGGGAGAAACTGGGGAGATCAGTGAAAAGAGGTTGATACCAGTGGTGATGCTGACAGTGGGAAAAGAAAGGACGGTTGAGATATGAAACCTTTTGAAGGAAGAATTAGAGAAACTTCCTTACTAACTGAATATGGCTGATGAGAGCCAATGATGACATTGATTAGAAAAATGAGGGTTTTATTAACACAATCGAAGGAATCAGAAAAACTGCCAGTGTATAGGAGATGGAGTTGTCAGTGAGTTTGGATCTGCACACCTGGAGTTTGCAAGAAAAAATATTCAACAGGCAGGAATGCAGACATGAAGTCTGGAGGAAGGTTAGAGCTGAAGATATGAGTCAAGCTTTGGAGGCAGTAACAGAAGCCTCAGGAGTGGGGGCACTCTGCACTGAAAAAGCAGTGCAGAAGGCAAAGGCAGGGAGCCTGGGGGATGCCCACAGTAATTAAGCAGCCAAAGGAAGAGCCAGAAAAGGCATGCAAGGAGAGCTCCCACTTGCTCAGTCACACTCTGAAAGAACAACTACTGAGCTGATTTTTCCCCAGAAGGAGCCAACACAAGCAGACTCCTGAATACAACAGTAGGAGCCATTCTTCCCTCCTTCTCTTCCTCTCTTCTCTTTTCCAACCGGTGCAGGGAGATGGGAGTTGATGAGACCTGGTCCCTTCCCTTGAGCAGCTCACAATGTAGTGAGAGTAGAGTTTTCTCTGCATTGCTTTCTTGGATGTTCCCTTCTTTCCCAGGAGCTGGCAGAGTGCCTATCAAGAGAGGAGGGGGCCTGAGTCTACTTAGTTAGTTCTCTACAAAGAGCATTAATTGGATCCTTATTCTGGGCCAAGCACTATGAAGGAATCAAAAGAATTGGAAAGCAAAGCCCTGCTGTCAAGGAGATTGCAATATTTGGAGATCCACAATCCTAACTCAAGTCAAATTATTAGAGATCAGTTAGATACTAAACTGGGTGGAACTGACTAGAAGAGCAATACAGGCTTAAAGAACAGCTACTGTAGGCTAAAAAGATGGGACATTAGCACAGCAAAACGTCTTGAGTGAGGGGGGAATTTCATAGAGAAGAGTAAAGGAGGCATTACCATAGGAGGGAGATTGTGCAACGGTGATCCCATGAAGGCAGAAGGCAAGGGAGAGCTGGCCTTGGCTCAGGGGTATGTTCTGGAACACAGTGGCAGAACAAGAGTATCCAGAAAGATTGCATTTGGAAGTGGGTGAGCTGAGTGATGCCTTGTTGAGAGCATAATGCCAACAGGCAGAAGGAGGTTCCTTCTTCTCCAGCATGGCCAAAGTGAAGAGATAAGTGCTGAGAGATGAGTGGCTATTACCCACTCTGAGGAGCAGCACTCCCAAGTTCCTGCTCACTCCACTTCCTGGCATCTGTCCTGATGCATGCCAGGGAGGCTCTTTCTGTACAGCATGTTCTGATGGGGATGTAGAGCACCCCTCACATATGTCCCAAGCTGGCATGAACACCAGCTCACTGGCTGAGCTTTCCTGGCTCAGTCCCCAGTGTTGGGGGGGACAGTGAAGGCAGGAAGGGATAGGGAAGCCAGGAGTCCCCAGTGCTTGGGGCTGCCCTTGGACAATGCCTAGGAGGGCTTCTCTCTCTCCCACCTCTCACACAGTCCACAGAATTCATGCTTTCCATGGTTCTGCACTCTCTTTGCCAAGAGGTATGGCAGTCCTCCTGCACATTCATCTAAAGTTAGAGCCTGCCCCCTCTCAGAACTTCTTTGGCCTTGAGGTGTCCCAAACCAAAGAGGATTAAGGAATGACACAGCGAGACTATAGCTGCCCAACTGCCTCACTTCTGGGAATGGTACCCCCATTTCCCATGGCAGCCACTCATTGAATTCTTGTTGTGGCTTCTCTTCCTCAAGTCCATGAAGCACTGAGGCATGCTGGTCTTCTTCCCCAGGATCTCCAGCTCTTTCTGTCCCCTCATCCTCACTGCCTCCCTCACTAGCCCTGCATGCCCCCTCTCCGCTCCCGTGTCACTCATCTGGCCCTGAGCTCAGCACACACTGCACTGTGCTCCCATCAGCCACCCTCTCATCTCCCTTTCACCTTTTCTTCCACTTTTCCTTCCATTCTTTTCCCCAGGTCTGGCATTGAACAACACTCCTTTCCATCTCTTCAGATTCTTGCATCGCAATGCTCTAACTCAGGGGAAGGAAGAAGAAAGTGGGGATGATGTGCTATGCATTTTTGTCTAGGTTCTTTCCTCCAGCAGCTTAGAGATGGCTAACGGGGGCTTCAGAGAAAGGAATCAGAGTAAGATAAAATAGCTCTGTGACTCATTGTGGCTTGTCAAGTGCAGAGCTTGGAGAGGGGAAAAGGGGCTACATGAGCTGTGCAAGGATGCCATGGACGGAGCATGGGTTGGGTCTCAGTGGAGCTGCGTCCAGGACCCAGTTCTTCTATGGGTACATAAATCACAGAAGTCACTCCATGTCCTCCAACTGAGATTTTTCTGAGCCTGAACTAGGTTTGCCTAAAGCTATTAGGAAAAGGGTGGCACTTTTATATAGAAGTAGATGATTTTTATGATGCTCCTCAGCTCCATCAGGCTTACGTTTTCAGCAGATAACCCAGAGATGTACTGAGAGAGAGAATTCCCTCTGCAGACTCAAGAGTCGAGTCTCTCATTCACAGAATGGTAAAATCTCTTGGTGGTGACTAAAACAGCATCTGCCCCTAGGCTTATTGACAACTGGAACTGAGCATGAGGGAAACTGAGTCAACAGTATCACCAAGCTATGTCCAAGCATGGAGGAGGTCCAGGAAAGCAGATGGGGACTCGAATCAGGGGTGAGGCAGAAAGCAGGGGAATAGAACCTATAGCTGTCCCCTTTGCCGGCCACAGACATGGTCCTCATTAACACAAAACACCCCTCCCTTTTCTTGCAGAGAAGCCACGGATGAACAACATCCTGACATCAGCCACCGAGCCCTATGACCTCTCCTTCTCCCGCTCTTTCCAGAACTTGGCCCACCTGCCCCCATCCTACGAGTCTGCAGTAAAGACCAACCCCAGCAAGTATTCATCTCTGAAGAGGCTAAGTAAGTCGAATTTCCCCCAAGTTGAGGTCTGTCTCTGGGGCTCCAAGATATCTTCCTAGGCCACACTCTCTTGCCCCATACCCCATAGGACAGCTGTCGAATCCCAAGAATAAAGAAGGAGTTGCAGGATGGGAGAAGAGAATAGATAAGCTCTTAGTTTTTGTTCCTTATGGACTAAGTCCATCCTTCCCATACATAGAAAGAAGGCCATGGAATCCTCAGATTCACATCCCCATAGGAGACAGCCCTCCAACTCATGCACCAATTTAACTGCAGGAGAAAGCCTTCCCCCAGTCCCGCACACATCTGCCTTCTTCAAACCATGGGCCTTCTTTTCTGTATACCCTATACTGGATAGAGGCTAGCAATGGCCAGAGCTTTCTCTGAGACCTTCCCAGAGAACCACAAACCAGCTCCCTCTCCAACCCAGCCAACAGTGTCTTGAGGACCTGAGATCCTTCACCTCCCATGCATACACCCCATTTCATCCGTCCAATCCAGTTTATCCAGTGATGCCAGCTCTGCCTCTGGAGTCCGGGGAGACTCTGGGCATCAATGGGTTGAAGATACAAAAATGTCAAAAAAAAGTTCCCTAAAGGACAGCTCTTCCTCTCTAGCTTTCTGGCCTTGGACCTTCTCATCTCATTTTCCCATGAGTCTCTTTTGATGATCACCCAATGGCAGTAGGAGCCTCAAGGGGTGAGCATTTGCTTGAAAGCTTCAGGGTAACCTACCCTGACAGCAGTGCAGCCTAAGTCCACATCAGCCACCTCCATAGTGAAACGCAGAGTCTCTAGCTAGAGATGGGACTGTCTGATAACCTGAGGAATCATCCCGAGGTGATGAAATTTGGCTCAGGAGGAAGGATACCCGTCAGCAATCCCGCTGCGTCAACTGAAGAGCAGGCAGAATTCCCACTTTTGCAGAGATCTAGAAGGCCATGTGTAGGAGGCCTCATTTCTGAAATTCGGAGCAATGCAGGTTTATGTATAACCTGCAAGTTCAAGTAGGTGTCTGTGTAGCATGCAAGTTCTGGGCAAATTCAAGGGTACAGAGAGCAGTGTGAGCTTAGGAGGGCCTGCTGGATAGAGAGGAAGGTGGAGCATCTAAATGAGGCGCACATCTAAGATTACTCCAACCCGCTTGCGTTACGGGCACAGGTGGAGCGTGTGTAGGCTGATTATGTGGCTGTGTGGGGACTGGAGGCCCATGTATTGGCTTTCTGTGCATTGCCTGTTACTACAGAGAAGGTGTTATGATGTTCCTAAGGTACCAGTTAAACATTTTCACAAGTATTTCCTAGTCTGAGCACCTTACTTTATTCTAGCAGGAGGCTGGCTCTGGACCTCAACAGAAAGCTTCTGGAGCTGCTATTTGGATGTTTTAGTAAGACAGATGGCCATTCTGTTTCAGGACCGTGGTGTGGTAGATACAGCCCAGGACCAGGGGGAGTTCAGGGACTTGAGCTTGCCATCAACTTTGCCCTAAACACGCTGGGGATTCTGAGGAAGTCCCTTAACATATCCCTCCTCAAGGTGGTCCATGTACCAGAGACTTTTAGCATTGCCTGGGAGCTTGTTAGAGATGCAAACTCTTGGGCCCACCCCAGACCCACTGAATTAGAATCTGCATTTAACAAGCCCCCAGAGAATGGTTTGCACATTCAGTGGGAAAATATACCCTTCACCCGTCTGAGCCTCCAGGTCCTAATACATAACTAAAGAAGTTTGACTGTATTATCCCTGAAGATTGACAGGTCTGTGATGGAGCAGGAGGGGCGCAGGGTTCTATCTGAGTCCTGGCTGCAGGGTCACCCCAGTTGCCTTCTCTCACTCTGTCTCTCCCCTGCAGCCGACAAGGAGGCTGACGAGTATTACATGAGGCGGCGGCACCTGCCTGACCTGGCTGCCCGGGGCACCCTCCCCCTCAATGTCATCCAGATGTCCCAACAGAAGCCGTTGCCACGGGAAAGACCCCGCCGGCCCATCCGGGCCATGTCCCAGGACAGGGTCCTGTCCCCGGATCGAGGCCTGGCAGATGAGTTCAGCATGCCGTACGACCGCATCCTGTCCGACGAGCAGCTGCTCTCCACGGAGCGCCTGCACTCCCAGGACCCGCTGCTGTCCCCAGAGCGGACGACCTTTCCCGAGCAGTCGCTGTCCAGGGCCATCTCGCACACGGACGTCTTTGTGTCCACACCCGTGCTGGACCGCTACCGCATGAGCAAGATGCACTCTCATCCCAGTGCCTCCAATAACTCGTACGCCACCCTGGGCCAGAGCCAGACGGCAGCCAAGCGTCATGCCTTTGCCTCGCGCAGACACAACACAGTAGAGCAGCTGCACTACATCCCGGGCCACCACACCTGCTACACAGCCAGCAAGACCGAAGTGACCGTGTGACCGGCGGGGCAGGGCCGGGGCTGCTGGGCGTGGCAGAGCAGAGCAGGGGCCAGGAGGGGCCGGGAGCAGAGCTTCTAGCCTTGCCACTCTCCCTTCCCTCGTCCCCTCTGTAGGAAGTGGGGGTGGGCCACCTTTGCCCAAAAAGCCATACCCCCGGGGACAGAGCCCCAATGGCCTGGTTCAATACGCTTAGATCCAGGACCAAGAGCAATCACCCTTGCTCCTCCAGAAGAGTCAACGGGGAGTGAGGAGGGGGCCAGGCCCCATTCTCACCCCCGACCACCTTCGCCAACTCCCTTTCCATCCCGCGCCTCCTTCTCCCCGTCCGGGGGACTCAGCTGCAGGTTCTGTCAGCAAAGAGACCCCTGCTTGACCGTGGTCCGAAGCTGTCTGGGTTTGAAGGGGCCAGCGGGTCCAATCAGTGGGCTGACCGAATAGGCTACTCGGTCTCATTCATTTACCTAGAACCGCATCACAGAAATCTTCTAGTGCCTAAAAACTGCCTGCTCGCTCTCTCAGAGCCAGGGAGCTGCTGTGTCCATAAGCACAATAATGATTCTTTTCTTGCCTGCTGGAACTCTCTGGTCCCCACTGAGTGGCCCTTCCTTTGCTGACCCCTGAGGGCCCAACCCTGGCCCTGCGCCCCCTCCCCTCAACCCCAGGACCCAGAGGGGTTCCCTTCTTTCAGCTGCCTCCCCATTGGTGGGAACTCCGCCCCCTTCCAGCTGACTGCCCGCCCATAAGGACCCTGGGCCTGTCCTTTTTGGGGGCTGTGCTCCTCCCCTGGCCCTGAGGATTTCACCCTTGAGTTCTCTGGGGTTTTGGCTGTAGCCGTCCCAGAGGGGAGTAGCGATGGGGTTCTGGCCCTCCCAGACACCCGATCATCTCCGCACCCCCTCCAGGCTTCTAGACCTGACCATGACTGCCACTCAGGCCGCCTTCTCCATCCCTGCTCTGCTCCCAGGAGGCACCTGCGGTGGCCAGAGAGCCAGGGTGGGGAGGGCCACTGTGATGTGCAGGGTCTCGGGCTCAACATTTGCATCCTGCAGGGCTCCACCTGTTCACACATGCACCTCCGGCAGGACCCAGGCAGAGGTTTCTAGAGAGCGGCTCTTCAGCCCCCAGACAAGGAGGATGAGAGGTGGTTGTCCTGCACCCTGTCCGCCTCTCCTTCCTTCTCCATCTCTGTCTACCTGCTCAGTTCAGAGCTCACTCCTACTGCCTGTCTCCCCTTCCCCCACATCCTCCCTGCAACTTCATTCCTGGCTGTTCCTTCTTCAGATCTGTGCCTCCTCTGGATCAAAAGGACAAAGATCTATTAGCAAAAGCAAACAATGGTCTTCCAGGCGACTGGCCTAGGGTCTAACTGGGCAGGTACCCACAGCATCGTCCCTTTCTGCAGGCACTGGGGCACCTGGTAGATCATGGTCCTCAGCTCTGTTGGGGGGGCCACTACTGCCCACCCACCTCAGCCTCTTCCCCATCTCCAGCCTGGGGGTGGGCATGGTGTGAGTTCCTCCTGGGGAGCTGACAGTGAATTCAGCAGCATCTGCTCCCCCAAGACCAGAGAGCCTGGTGGGGGAAAGAAGGGGTTCCCTCATTCTCAGGGCCAGGGCACCCGCTAGGTTGGGGCTGGGGGAATCAACTCCAGACTACCGGGTGAAGGTGTGATCCTTAAAACAGTCAGATCCAACAGCAGTGCCCTTATAAAAGGGGTTTTACCTGCCCTCAATTCTGCCCTCATGGCCCTTTAAAAAGGCGAGTGTAGAAGGAGAATTTCTCGGTGTCAGCCCTGGAGATTTTTAATCTAACCAAGTCCACAAACCACAGAGAAAGCAATGGACTGTTTCCTTTCACTGATTTCAAGAGTTCCAAAGCTCTCATCTCCATCTCCCCTCCCCAGGGTGTGCTTCCCAACAGGAACAGGAAACCATCACATGGGTCTTAAGGGGATGGAGGTTGGGGGTTGTGAAAGCCACCCTCAGCCCCCACACTGGGGATGCATTCCTGGTAACCCTTGGTAGGCCAAGGACTACCCTCTCCACTTTCCTCCCCACAGACACATAAACCTTCTTAAGGGCTGGTCCCCAGGGGTTTATAAGAGTTTGTTCCAGAAGGTGAGGCTAAGAGGGTTGGAAAGGAAGAAGTGAGTCTGAATAGAGCAGGTGGCTCCCAGCTGGGGCCCTGAGCCCAGCACCTTTGAATCCTCTAATCGGTGGCTGTCCCTTGAAGGCAGGATGCTGGTGGTGAGGGGAAAGGACCTGAGTGGCTGAGAATGCCCCTCCCCAGTGTCTACATGCAGGTACACACCAAACCAGAAAGCTGATCCCATCTCCAGTGTCAAAGCTTCTCAGCACCAAGTTCTGCAGCCCCCAGGGTGACACTTTTCCCCAGGGGTCCTCCCTAAGCCCTGTCTCTGACAGGGTTTCTGTCTGTCTCAGGGGTTGTTGACGGGTTGATTCCAAGACATTTCTCATCCCAGCCTTACCATTGTCTGGGTGAAAGTCTCTAATGTCAGTTGGGCTGGAAAATTCTACTGCAATGGTTACTTCTGTTCGAGGATTTCTTCTGCTTCACCTTTGGGTCTAGAAGCAAGGAATGGAGGGAGGGAGAGACGGAGGATAGGAGGGAAGGAGGGAAGAAAAAAGAAATAGAGATAGGTCTACAAACTTGCTCCAATTCAGTCCCTCATTTCAAAATCCAAAAAACTATGTCATAACTGGGACACAGAGGTATCCCATTTATTCAGCTGTCCCATCCATCTTTATGGAACAAGCAAAGCCACATCACTAGGCAAGTTCATGTAGCAGATAAAAGAGGCTTCTGGGGCTAGAACCTAGATGCCATGATTTCTAGCCCAAGCAGGCTGGTGGCCTCTATTATACATAGAAGTACCATCTACCCCTACAGTAAAAGCCTCCTCCACTTCACAAAGGAAGCCTAAAGCCCAAGATTTCCCTCTCCTTGTTTTATTAATTCTTTCACATCTCTATTGCTCTAACAGGAATGGACTGGAATCTGCACAGGTTCCCTCCTGCCCTGAAAGTTCTGCCTGGTCTCCTTGGCCTCTGATGGCATTGAAGCTCTCACAATCCCTCCTGCACCTCCACCTTCCCTGTCTTGCTCCAGGCTCCTGGCTCCATGCCTTCCTGAGTCAAAAAGGCTTTGCCAAGAATTCCTTCACCTCCTAACCGGGCTTCTGCCCTCAGGGCTCCCCAGTGTCTTGGGAGTGTCTTGCGCCATGTGTCTGCCTCTTAGAAAGTTCCAACCTTGTCCCCAATTCAAATTTCTCCTCCCCTCTTTCCACTCTCACTTCCAGAAACTCCTGACTTCCAGAAAACCCCAGATTTCCATGCCAGGTCACTCATTCCTTCCTGTCATCTCCCTCTTCCTCCTTCTATCTTCCTCCATTCCTAATTTCTTTTCCCTGGTCTTCCTATAATATCCAGCTCTAAAAATCAGAGCTCTCAATGAAAACAATGGAAGAAAAAGACATTCTTCAGGTCTTCTATTTGCCTCATTGGTGTATCCTTCATCTCCTGCCCCTGTGAGTTGATACCCCAGTGCACAGAGTCAAGGGCTTTCCCCGTCTGAGCTCTGGGAGGAAGGGAGCTCTGGGTTTGAGATGTCATGGCCTGTCATGGTCAGTTTGGTTCCTGACACTAGCAAGTCCCCTGAAGCTCCCAACCCAGCCTAATGTTAGCCCAGAAGCTCCTGCTCTGGCCAAAGACTCCTATCCTTGAGGGTTCTCAGCCACTGCTTCAAAACACCTGCTCCCTTCCTGCTTGTGTATGTCACCTATCCGCCTTTGTCCACAAAGACTTGAGGGCCTCCTGAGTCTCCAAGCATGGAGGAATATCCACGCCAACATCCCTGCCATCAAACT
Organism: Theropithecus gelada; assembly: GCF_003255815.1. Classification (NCBI taxonomy): domain Eukaryota; kingdom Metazoa; phylum Chordata; class Mammalia; order Primates; family Cercopithecidae; genus Theropithecus; species Theropithecus gelada. The sequence goes on from NC_037684.1 coordinate 67,883,138, forward strand.
CAGTCTATTTTCTTCAGAGATACCTTATCTGTCATCAGCCTCCACCCTCATATTCCTTCCACAAGCAACTGTGCACCTAACCCAAGTTAAAAATGAAAGGGCTGCCAATCACTCGGATTCCAGAAGAGGCCTGCCCTGCGAAAAGCTGGCATGTTACCTCCCACATACATTTCCTGTCATCCTCTCCAAATCTGGGAAATTTTGCTCTGGAGTATTTTCAAGAAAGCGCATTGTGTTTTAATGAAGTATTTTTCAGGGTTCAAATGTTATTTTTTATAAATGCAGCATTTTAATGGCAAATTCAATATGAAGGACATGTCTTCCTGGGCTCTATATTTGCTTTTGGAAGGCAGCATACTCTAGGAGAAAAAAAAGCACAGGGCTGAGGCTCTGGAGACACAGCTTCCAGCCCTGGCTTTGTCTCCGAGGGGGAGTCATGTTCCCCACTCAGTGCCTCAGTTTCCCCATCTGTAAAATGAGGGGCTTTGACTAGATGAGCTCTGAAGTTTCATCCAGCTCTTACATTGTAGGGCTTTCATTCCCTGCCAGCACCTGCTCTCCCCGTTCCTCCCCACCTCCACTGAGCTGCACACATCCCACAACGCCTGCCCCACAGCGATGTCCTCAGATGTCCTGGACCGCACTCCTCACTAGAGCCTGGGGTGGACCTGATGGGCTCGGCCACCTAGCGATGCCCTCGTACCTGAAGTTTAAGGGCCTAACTATTCAATAGGTCACCAACTGTGTGCCGTGGAAGCCCTCTTGTAGAGACACACCTAAACCATCCTAAGTGGCTGTGGAATTCTGGGGAATTCTGAGTTTGGAGTTTCCATTTTGGATACGGTCCTTATAGCTGGAGGGAGGCGGTTCCAATTTCAGAGAGGGAGCTGGCTGGAGAGAAAGGTCTGGAGGTTTGCCCACAAAGGCATGAAGTTTGTACTTGAGGGCAGCTGGGAAATTCATTTCAAGCTGCAGAGGGACATGTGCATAGGCTCTTGTGTGGTAATGAACGTCATGATATCCCACTCTGGAATGTGCGTCCTGAAGACCAAGTCTGGACACTGAGGCTCCATTCCAACTGGAGGAGAAGGCATCACTCACTATCTGGGCTGCTAGGAAGGGGCAATCACCCCATCCTAGTACCTTTCTAGCCCTTCCTCATGACATTACCGTCCTCCCGGTGAAGGCTTATGAAGCAAGAATGGAGAGTCCAAGTTTGTTATCATCAAACCCATCTTGTAAATCAGGAAACACATTAACCTTCCATCAGTCAGAGAAATGCTGTGGCTGTGTGTTTCCTTCATGCTCTCCCTCCTGAGGGAGGAGAAGACCTTGCTTAACTTTGCTGCCCACCCTGCAGTGACCCCTGAATGCCACGCCATGGGAGGACTCATTCATTGGCTTCGTAGTGGCAAATATTCCTCTCGTTCTATAACTCAACTAGACATTTTGTAGTAAAGAATTCTTGAAATTCTCTAATAAAAAGCAATTCTTACTGTAATATTTTTAGTTTGGGGACACAATTTCCTAAGGGGGGATTAATGAACATTTTTATGCATTAGCCCAATTTATGAATTTCATGTTTATTATATGGTAGCACTGATGAAAAGTACCTTTCTATCTGTATCTTTGCAGTTTCTTCGTTACTCATACGTAAGCTTCATGGTGAGCAGTGCTCTAGTGACTGCTTCTCTGTACAAATCTCATCGTTCTACTTACCTGTCAAAGCACATTCTACATGTACTGTAAACAAATACACTTTAGTAAGATTTAGTCTTAAGGATTTTTCCACTTTTGTCAGTAACAGATATTTATGGATTAAAAAATAAAGCCGTTTCAACATAATGTGTGTCTCCTTAAGTAGCCAGGTGCTGACTTTTACAGAGTCAAAACCAAAAGTAATTAAAAAGCAAGAAAGAGTGCAGAAGGTCATTGGAGTTGGGGACAGAAGCAAAGATTAACTGCAAATAGGAGCTACAGAACTGTGAGGGTGAAAAGAGTGTTTTAAAAACTGGATTGTGCTGATGGTTGTACAACTGCATAAATTTACTAAAAATCACAAAAGTTTATACTTGCAATGGGTGACTGTTATGATTACCAAGTAAACCACAATAATGCTTTCTACAATGAATACTATGAGGAATGTGGGAAGACAGGCCTCGGACAAGTGTCAATGGACAACGTATACTAATTCAAAGTAGAATTATTAGGTTGGTGTAAAAGTAATTGAGGTTTTTGCCATTAAAAGTTGAAACGGCTTTATTTTATAATTAAAAGTTTTTGCCATTAAAAGTAAAGGCAGAAACCTCAATTACTTTTGCACAGACCTAATAGAAGTTCTGGCTCCTTATCCATCCTCATTTAGCCCAGAACTATTTAATATTCTTGGACATTAGGTCTTAGTCTGATCTTTGAGTTAGTTCTTGTAGTTACCATGGGTAACTGGAGTACAGCCAGTTAAGTATCCAGGCCATTTAACCCAGAGAATCAAATTGCACCATGAAAATTGATTTAGATTTGGAGTTTTGTTGAAGACTCTCTTTTTCTGGACATGTTTTTATTATTATTTCTTTGGCACATGTTCACTTTTGCTGTTAAAGTCATCTGTTTTCTGTTTCTGGATTTTCACCAGAACCTCAATACCAGTGGGTTCAGGTTCAGCAAACAAAGTATTGCCAAACAGGACAGTTGTCTAAACACCCAACTTCAGCACTTCCACAGTTCCTAGAATCCACAGTCAGTCACACTCTCTTACCAACTCCCCAACTCCCTTGTAAATAAAATCCTTCTCATTGAAGGCACTGACTTATTTCCAAAAATCCTCTCATTCTCTCCTGTCATTGACATTCATTACCTAGGACAAAGTTACAAACCGGTTTATTATTGTACATTATAACCCATAACCACACATACTCTGAAATGTATTTACTCATTACAACAATCACTATCGCAGTGCAATTACATGTAAGTTATAGTGTCTAACCTACTATGACTCATAGCAAGTATACGCACATACACATACACATATTACAAGTACAGGAAAGACTCATTAATCTATATCCATTATTGGAAAGAACCCTCATCCCCATCAAAAAAAACCCAAATTCTGAATTGGGGAATTTTTTTGGTGAAATGTAATTTAATTATAATGCCTAAACATAATGACTAAATTAGACTAAAACATGTTCCCTAATAGAAACTCTCAGGAAATATTCCTTATTGAATATGTAAGAATAACGTGACTAAAATTAAAATGGTCAAGAGTTGTGGATCAGAGAGCTCTCAATATGCTTTAATGGTGCTTCTAAAATACTTTAAAAGACTATTTTCTTAAATAGGCTAAATATCTCCCTTTAAATATTCTTAACTTTAACAATTTGTTCAGCTTTTTCTCTTTGGTCCTCAAAGGTAAACCTCCATTCAGACCCTGACCACCACTGTCACTAATTCCAAATTGGTGAGATCTGAATGAAATGAGGTTTTAATACACCATAATTAATAAGCCAAGGCCAACAAAAAACTCATATTGGAAGCTGAGATTCTAGGAGTTTTGGACAGCTCTCCACCTGCAGTGTCACTTAGGACACTAATTTTCTTCTTTCTCCTCTCTGGTTTAGCATGAGAATGAAGCTCAAAACCTCTAGGGAGTAGCAAGAAAAGATTTCCTTCAAGGATCTAAGAAGACCTAGGACACTCACTGTTTGGGCTACAAATGTTACGAATGGAAAACTGAGAAAGGGTTTGGGAGCAGAGGCTGGAAAGGGGGTGCCTTGAAAGTACCAGAATAAGGGAATCAATGACTTTTATGTGCTGGATGTGTTGGCCAATGTCATCTCTGGGCCTTGGTTTTCTCATCTGTAACCACTGGAGAATTCGATAGACTCAAGATCCTTCCAGTGTCTGATATTTTATCACTTAATTATCACAAAACAATACTCACATTGTATCTGGGCTTCTAGGTAGCTGAAAGAGCTTGTGAAGTACCCATCCTGCTGTCTTCCTCAGCCCTGTCCATCTTAACTTTCCCATCCCTATCAAAACAGGATGCAGTTGAAGAGTACTGGACTGGAAGTGAGGGGACCTTGTTTCTTATACTGGCTTGGCCAAAATTTTGTTGTGTGATCTGGAAAAACTTATTTCTCCTCTTCAAATCTCAATATTCTCATTTAAAACAAAATGAGTAGTCCAGACCAGGCAGTCTTTTTTTTTTTTTTTTTTTTTTTTGAGGAGTCTCGCTCTGTCGCCCAGGCTGGAGTGCAGTGGCGCAATCTCGGCTCACTGCAAGCTCCACCTCCCGGGTTCACGCCATTCTCCTGCCTCAGCCTCCCGAGTATCTGGGACTACAGGGGCCCTCCATCGCGCCTGGCTAATTTTTTGTATTTTTAATAGAGGCGGGGTTTCACTGTGTTAGCCAGGATGGTCTCGATCTCCTAACCTCGTGATCCACCCGCCTTGGCCTCCCAAAGTGCTGGGATTACAGGCGTGAGCCACCGTGCCCAGCCAATAATTTTTTTTTTTTTAAATTTAAGAATGTCAAGTCAAATATTGAGAGTAGAATAAGGAGAATTGCTTTAACTTAGAAAATAGGTTTACTTTTCTTAAACTACTGGATCTTTTCATATTTGTTATCCAACCACATTAAAATGTCAGATATTTTCAAAGGACTAGGGAAGGAGCTAAAGGCAGTCAAAATTTTGTTGTGTGATTTGGAAAAATTTATTTCTCCTCTTCAAATCTCAATATTCTCATTTAAAACAAAATGAGTAGTCCAGACCAGGCAGTCTTTTTTTTTTTTTTTTTGAGGAGTCTCACTCTGTCGCCCAGGCTGGAGTGCAATGGCGCGATCTCGGCTCACTGCAAGCTCCACCTCCCAGGTTCATGCCATTCTCCTGCCTCAGCCTCCTGAGTAGCTGGGATTACAGGCGCCCACCATCACGCTCGGCTAATTTTTAGTAGTTTTTAGTAGAGATGGGGTTTCACCATGTTAGCCAGGATGGTCTCTATCTTCTGATCTCGTGGTCCGCCCGCCTCGGCCTGCCAAAGTGCTGGGATTACAGGCGTAAGCCACCGCGCCCGGCCGAGACCAGGCAGTCTTTAAAATGCGTCTCAGCTTAGTCTCTGCTTTGGTGACTTTGCCAAGATTTTACAAGGAATTGGTGAACTTAGCTGTTGTGGATCATGGCGGAAGGGTAGAGTGGATGTGAAGAAGGAGAAAACCCTTAGCTGGAGCCACCACTTATGACATAGTATCTTCCCAGTTGTCAGCATGGTCTACCCTTGTGTCAACAAATGGCTATAGAGGAAGCAAAAATATTGAATGAGAGGAAGAACAAGGTCCTCAGAAAACTGTCTCTTTTGTTTGACTTTTTTGTGATTTCCCAAAATCTACAAACTGCCTTTCAAAGAAATTTCAAAGAATACATTTTCACGGAAAGTTCTCAACAGTTCATTATTTTACAGTGTTTTGCCATTAGAAATAGAGCTCATCTGTGTGTTGCAGGACCAGCACTTTCCACAAAGAAGAGAGAAATTTTTTCGCCTCCCACCTCTATCCAAGTTCTGGAGATATGTGGCAAAGGTAGTATACTAAGGCTTTTGCCCTTATTCCCAAGTGTGTGTACCTTAACGCTTCTTTCCTGGAGCATTTAGAAGAGCTACTCTTACTGTTTCATCACGGCAATCATGGAGAAGATCTCCTCTGCCACATAAGGCAGGGGGTGCATACATTGTCTTTATTTTACACTTAGAGAAAACTAAAAACTGTCATCTAATCCAGTGCTACTCAAAGTGCCGTCCCTAGAGCAGCAATATCAGCATTCCCTGGGAGCTCATTGCAATACAGATTCCCAGTGCCCACCCCAGACTTTCTGAATCAGAATCTCTGGGGGTGGGGCCCTGGAATGTGCATTTTAACAAGATCCTTAGGTGATTCTATGCACGTTAACGCTTGAGAAGCATACCAGTTTGTCTTTTCTTTCTTTTCTTTTTTCAGTTTTGAAATTGTATAACCCTATGACAAAAATAAAGAATCGAACTTTGGGGATCAGAGTAGCCTTGGTCTATGTAGCCTGACAATTTTAGGCAACCAGCTTCAGTGACAAGATTAGAACAAAAATGGGTGTACAGAGGATTAAGCATTTGGGAAATGAGGAGAAAGCTGAGGTAGGGTGCATAAACTCAAAAAGTTTAATAGAAGGCCAGGCACGGGTGGCTCAGCCTATAATCCCAGCACTTCAGGAGGCCGAAACGGGCGGATCACGAAGTCAAGAGATGGAGACCTTCCTGGCCAAAATGATGAAACCCCGTCTCTAACAAAAATACAAAAATTAGCCGGGTGTGGTGGTGCATGCCTGTAGTCCCAGCTACTCGGGAGGCTGAGGCAGGAGAGTCGCTTGAGCCCAGGAGGCAGAGCTTGCAGTGGTGAGCTGAGATCTCGCCACGGCACTCCAGCCTGGGCAACAGAGTGAGACTCCATCTCAAAAAAAAAAAAAAGTTTCATAGAAGAGAAATTATGTGGCTACTGGAAAGCATCATAAAGATGAATCTTTAAAGATTCCCCAAACCAGAGAGTCAAAATTTAAAGACAAAGGAGAACAAGGATAAGGATGGGGATACACAACAAGATCCATTTCCTCAGGCACAGGAGGACGGAGTGGGCAGGGCTGCTCCAGTGAAGCTTCACGGGAAGGCAAGATGGCAGCCACTATGAGATGAGGAAGCTTCTCAGGAAGGCAAGATGGCAGCCACTATGAGATAAGGAAGCTTCTCAGGAAGGCAAGATGGCAGCCACTATGAGATGAGGAGAAAGGGCTGCCCAACAGTGGTTGTCCCGGAGGGTCCCAATCTTCATGGTAGTCCAGGAGACGGAGTCATGGAAGGATAGGGTGGATTCTGCTATGGTGATAAATAACTCCCAAATCTCCTTAAGACACCAAAGGATGATTTTTCACTCCCCCTCTGTTGTAGATCAGCAAGGACCTCTGTGGTACTTCCTCATCCTTACTCAAAAGCCCAGAAATAGGGGAGCAGCCTCTATCAGCAATGTTACCAACACCATGGCAGAGAAAAAAGAGAACTCTAGGGGGGTCCCACGAGGACAATTAAATGGCAGCGCAGAGTGGCACATACCACTTCTACTCACATTTTCTTGTATGAATCTGGCCACATGGACCTACCCCACCAAAGGGGAACCAAGCAGTGTGATTCTACCGTATTGCAGGATAATGGAAAATATCCAGTGAGCAGCACCAGTGACTACCAGAGTCACCATGTTGAGTTTAGAGCAAAAGATTGGGAATTTATGTAGGCAAAGGTCCCCTTCCCTATCACCATGGTAAAACCATCAAAGTGTTCTTTTTTAAGGCAGGTGAAACTTTTCTGCAGCCGGCTTATCATATATGAAGCCAGTGGTCTGGGAGCATGTACACTGAGCAACCTCTTTATGATAAGACATCTACGAAGTGTTGAGAAAGTATCCCATAAACAGATCATCTTATTCTTCAGTTCCAACCTCAGGGCTCCAGAGAGGACAGTGGATATGAAATGCTAACAGTAGATTCTGTGGAATTGCATCAAGATATTCTCCTACAACACGTAATGATTTTAAGTTGTGGTGGTTTCCACCCACCCCTCTTTCCTTTTGCCATAGTCTTTTCCTCACTACTCCATCTACTCTACCCTCAGGGAAAAGGTAGATAGATACCAGAGGAAGAAGTCTTTGTTCAACCTTGACTTTCAAAATAGACTTTTTTTCAAGGCCACAGGGCATAAATTGTTAAGTAATTACAAGAGACTGATAGTAGAAAGAGAAAGTGTTTTCTCTGACAATGAAAGCTGACCTTTTAGTATCAATGAGCCAAGCTTGGAAAGCTTGAGTTTTTACAATAAGCCACAGAGTAGACAGCATATAGGATGTGGTGGAAAAGCATGTCCTGCTGCACAAGGCAAAGATAAATATCCTCCTGCACTGGGGAAGAACCTCAGGTAGAATCAAAGAAGGGAGAAAGAAAGCAAGATATAGATATGTGAATCCCTGAGATGTCCTGACCCTGATCACCCACTATGGGGTGGGCTGGTAGGGAAAGAGGGAGTGGGGAAAGTGGACAACCGAATCCTCCAGATAGATTGGAGAATCTGAGGGTAGAACATATTTCTGCCTGGCTTCCTGCCTAGATCTTAGGGAGGTAAATTCCTAATGAATGTTCCATGCCATCAAGACAGTGATGGAAGCATGGAAACAGCCGTGAGACAGGACTACTGTCTGTCAGGACAGAGAGACAGTCCTTCACTCAACCCCAGACTTCCAGAGCTCCTAAGTGATACCCAGAAGACAAGTACCCTGGCTAGGAATTTAAAGGCTCTCTTCAAAGACTGCCTCTCTCAGAGCTCACAACAGCAGAAGACCACTATTACAGAGAAATGAAGTCAAGTACAAATCTACACATTTGAGTTACAGCCACAAAGTGTAAAATAGGCACATCAATATCCTAAGACCCAAAGTCTTTCAAGAGTGGTTCTCAAATCTCTTTGTCTCAGGACTTCTTTACACCCTTAAAAGTTATTGAGGACCACAAAGAGCTTCAATTTGTGTGGGACTTCACAAAATACAATTATCATACTGAAAATTAAAATAGAGAACATTTAAAATTTATGTATTAATTTATTTTACATTAAGAATGATAAATCTATGATGTGCTAACATAAATAACATATGATTATGGGAAATAACTACATTTTCCAAAAAAAAGAATTAGTAAAAAGAGTGGAATTGTTGTACATTTTTTGCAAAGTTCTTTAATGTTGTGCTTACTGGAAGATAACCAGATTCTGATGTCTGCTTCTGCAGTTACTCTCCTGCAGTATAACATCTCGTGCAGCCCCCAAAGGCAGCCTGGTGAACACAGGGGGAGGAAGGGAAGCTCCAACAGAGGAAAGAGAGAGAAGCCCATTTCCCTCCCCCCCCCACCCCACCCCATCACTGGTCAGCCCAAAGTAAAGCTGAGTTGAGGGCTGGAAAAAGCTTTAGTTTTACAGTCATTTGGAAGCCGTTAATATTACAGTGGTCTTGGACTACTTATTATTAGGCTGGGAAATTACCAAAATGACTTTCTATTTTCTAACAATAACCTGAAAAGTAGGGAATGGGAAAAAGGAATGAAATTTCTTACTGGCGACACACTTGGGTTTACTTGCTTGGCATAATGGTTATATAAGCAAACACACCTGGCAAAGGACCTATGCAAAATACCCCAGATTGAGGAAGATGGAATGTTGTGCTAAAGACTTGAAGGAGGGGCATACAATTACAGGATTAAGGAACTGTATGAGATCCTTGATAGACTACAAGAAGAGAAGTCTTTTACGAACAAGGAACTGTCTTCACGAGAGAACAAGATAGGATAGAAAGGACACGAGATTCATGGACATCTGGGTCTTTGCCTTCCATCAGTCATCCTAGCCACCATCCTATGTCCCCCACTCCTCTTGATAACAGACTCCAACCTACTTTAGTCACCAGTGTAGGCACATGGCTCAAGCCAGACCAACTGCAGTCTTTTTCTTTAATTTCCAAACAGAAACTTAAATAGAGAACATTTCTTCCTTCTCAGGGACTGGACCTTAATGATACAAATCTAGGGTTACCGTAGCCTTGTCCTACAACTATATGGGGAAAGAATGAAGGTGATGAAAGAGCGGAATAATGATAGCTAACTGTGCTCACTCAATGCTAACTGTGCACTCGGCACTATCAAAGCACTTTGCAGGCATTATTAACCCATTGAATCCTCATACCATCTCTTACGAGGTTAGAACTACCGTGTGTCCCATTGCTAAGGAATTTGCCCACATCCTAAGGACACGGAGAAGCCATTGAGGGGCCATGGGATGTATAGGAGCAAGATGAAGGTTACCCTTCAGAGAATGACTAGAGCTCTCCTGTAGAACATGGATTTGATGAAGTGCATGTTGAAGGGCAGAGAGACCAGTGAGGAGCAGGGTGGTATCATGCTGAGAGATCCACCAAATCAGAGCTTTAGGCGTGGCCTTCAAATTTCAATTGCAGAGAGCAACATAGTGGTCATTTAAGGATTCTGAGTCATTTTCTGGTTATTTAAAAATTACACTAACTGGGCGCGATGGCTCATGCCTGTAATCCCAGCACCTTGGGAGGCTGAGGCGGGTGAATCACCTGAGGTCAGAAGTTCAAGACCAGCCTGGCCAACAAGGTGAAACCCTGTCTCTACTAAAAATACAAAAATTAGCCAGGGGTGGCGGCGCACACCTGTAATCCCAGCTACTGGAGAGGCTGAGGCAGAAGAATTGCTTGAACCCAGCGGGTGGAGGTTGCAGTGAGACGAGATCATGCCACTGCACTCCAGCTCGAGCAAAAGAGTGAGATTCCATCTCAAAAAAAAAAAAAAAAAAAAAATTATACTGAATGATCTGAATCATTGATTTTTTAAAATGTAGACTAATAAACTACTTAGCAGTAGCTTGCATTTATCACAAATCCCTCTTCCATTTATTTTCCATCTAGGACTGTGATTATTCTGGTGTATACTATGCTTAAAAGTCAGGATTGTGTGTGTGTAAAATGTGTAGCTAAAAGAATAAGTAAATATATCAATAAGTATGTTACACTAGGTGGTGGGACTCTATCTGATTTATAGTGATTTATTTATATTTCTTTATATTTTCTATCACTTCTAAGCATATATTATGCCTATGTTCAGGAAAAAAATCAGTATTTGTCAAGTTACCAATATCATAGGATCATTATATATAAATCTATAATAAATGTATATATGTATCAAATTTGTGTACATAGATCGTCCCTGACTTATGGTGGTTTGATTTATGACTCTTTGACTTTACAAGGGTATGAAAGTAATACATGTTCAGTAGAAAGTGTACTTTGAATTTTGACTTTTTCCCGGGCTAGCCTTACATGGTACAATACTGTCTCATGATGCTGGGCAGCGGCCAGGAGCCACAGGTCCCAGTCAGGACCACCATCACAAGCGCAAACAACCAATTCAAAGGCAAACAACCAATTCTGTTCTCTACAGTGTACTGTTTTCAATAAATCACATAAGACATTCAACACTTTATTAGAAAACATGGCTTTGCGATAGGTAATTTTGCCCAACTGTAGGCTAATGTAAGTGTTCTGAGCACGTTCAAGGTAGGCTGGGCTAAGCTGTGATGCTCAGACGTTTAGGTGTATTCAATGCATTTTCGACTTACAATATTTTCAACATATTTAATGAGTTTATCATGAGGAATACCCATCAAAAGTAGAGAGCATCTGTGCATGCATGCGTGCGTTCGTGTATGTGTGTATGTGTAACTAAATGACTGGAAGAAAACTACCCAAATTGCTAATGGTGTTAGTGAATCTTGGTCATTTTTAAATTTCTTTTTACTTTAATATAGTTCCCAGTTTTCCATAATAAGCATGCATTACTTTTTTAATGGAAAAAACAAAATTCATTCTTTTAATATTGAAAAGAAGTGAGGTTGGAGGGCTCACTTTGAACAAAGATGCCACACCTTTCTGAAAATGGAGCAGCAAATGTTTTGGCCATTCTCCAGCAGGGCCTTCTACATAAAGAAGCCACAATACTCATATGGAGGTTGGCTTAAGTTAGGAAAACTCAGGGGAACTGGGAGCAACTCTACTGAGCATCCACCTTAAGGTGGATCTTTGCCCCCTTTTACTTTGTTTTCCAGGGCAGGGCTTTTATCACTGGATAATTAGCTCTGCCTTTTATATGAAGTACTTCTAGCTGTGACTGGGGAATTGGCGGATTAGGGGGTTGCAACAGGGCCAGGTGGGCTGGGTGAATGTCATGCCCTCTCTAGTCTGTCTAGACCCCATCACTCCCTACTGGATTCCTTACAAGTCAATTACTACTGCCTTTAAAAAGAATTCCTGGCTGGGTGCGGTGGCTCACACCTGTAATCCCAGCACTTTGAGAGGTCGAGGCAGGTGGATCACCTGAGGTCGGGAATTCGAGACCAGCCTGCCCAACAGGGTGAACCACGTTTCTGTGAAAAATACAAGATTAGCCGGGCATGATGGTGCACGCCTGTAATCCCAGCTACTGGGGAGGCTAAGGTAGGAGAATTGCTTGAACCCGGGCGGCGGAGGTTGCAGAGAGCCAAGATTACGCCACTGCACTCCAGCCTGGGCAACAAGAGCGAAACTTCATCTCAAAAAAAAAAAAAAAAAAAAAAGAATTTTTATGCTATATCTAATCTTAGCCTAATATCATATTTGTTAGAGCCTTTAGGAGGTAGTAACTACGTCAAATTAGAGAACATAAGTCCCATCTAGATAGAAAGAGCTGTATTTCTCAGCTGCAGCCAATCATTATAATACAGAACTGCCAGCCCAGAGTAGCCTCTATTTTATATTTTTAAAGGATTAAAAGACACTGATTTTTAAGTTATGTTAATACATTTGAAAAGAAAACACTTTCTGGGCCAATGAGTTCTGGCTAAATACAATAGCTTTGTGAGCCATGATTTGACTAGTCAACTAAAAAAAAAATACATGACCTCCAAGTCAAATAGTCAGTACTAGGATTCCTTGTTTTCCCATATCTGTAGCGGCTCTTACCCACTGATACTGAGTACTATGCATAGCACCTATAATTCTGAAAAATAGGTCTGGCAGCACACATAAATGAGTAACATCTTGACGCAAAAAGAATGGTCAGGACATTTCAAGAACACACAAGATCACAGACCAGAATTGTTAGAGATAAACATCCCCTTTGGATATTGAAAATTGTGGATGTAATCACACTTCCTGGTAGGTCATGAGATTTAGGTTTTTACAGTATAAAGTGCTGGCTACATAAAGGGTCATTATACAATACTGAACAGAGCATAATCTATATGAGCCTTTGATAGAGTTTTGAGCTGGCCTTGAGACATTTTGCTTACTTCCAGGATGCCCTTTTAACAGACTAAGCTTTGGAAGATTCTGAGCCGGACCAGTCTTTGTTTTCACTGTGTAGCTGTGAGACTCCTGGGAAGCTATGTCACCAAGAAAAAGTCATTGTAGCAGTAAATTGAAATCATGTCAAAATATAGCAGAAAGGGAAAGATGAAATACCAAATCCCAAACATCTAAATCTCTCCTCAAACTGCCACATCTAACTGCAATATCTTAGAGGGAGATATATGCAACCAGAAGAGAACAAAGTAAAGAAGCATTTATGATTATCTAGGGCAATGTAGAATTTTAGCGAACTAAATTTAATCAGAACACTCAGGCCTTAATAGATCTAGCCAATTCCATTTCAAGGCATGTTCCAGGTGAGCTTATGCTAACCATGGGGGAGAAAGCTCTCAAAGGAAGAAAGGCCAAATAGGGGGAAAAAAAAAAAAGAAAGAAAGAAAAGGCAAAAAGGTTGGCCTCTCTTCTAGAAAAGAATAGCTCCATCCCAGTCTCATTTATCCAATTCTAGCCAGCAAGCATGTTCAACAAGCATTTGTGTTGGGGTAGTGGGATTGGAGGGAAGATGGCAGAGTGCACTGTGGAGAGCCAAAGTGAAATTATCAGAGGTGTTTGAACCACAGTAACTCCATCTTGAGTAGGGGCTGGGGAAAATGAAGCTGAAACCTTCTGGGCTGCATTCCCAGGAGGTTAAGGCATTCTAAGTCACAGGACGAGACAGGAGGTCAACACGAGATACAGGTCATAAACACCTCGCTGATAAAATAGGTTGCAGTAAAGAAGCCAGCCAAAACCCATTTAAACCAAGATGGCAACAAGAGTGACCTCCGGTCCTCGTTGCTACACTCCCACCAGTGCCATGGCAGTTTACAAATACCATGACAATGTCAGGAAGTTACCCTATATGGTCTAAAAAGGGAAGGCATGAATAATCCACCCCTTGTTTAGCATAAAATGAAAAAATAACCATTAAAATGGACAACCAGCAGCCCTTGGGGCTGCTCTGCCAATGGGGTAGCCATTCTTTCAGTCCTTTACTTTCTTAATACACTTTTTTTCATTTTACTCTATGGACTTGCCTTGAATTTTTTCTTGCACAAAATCTAAGAAATGCTCCCTTGGGATCTGGATCAGGACCCCTTTCCAGTAACAAAATGGAGTTGGTTGGCCCTTCTTTCCCCAGAGAGCAATCCTTACCCTCTCTTCTCCTCTGGACAAGTGAAGGAAGAGTGTCTCTTGTGGTTCACTCAAAGTTCAATCTCTTTAAAAGTTCCAGCCCCCTAGGACTGGGACTGTGTCCAGGAACTTGTCCAATCCAGATCAGAGGTTCTCCTGTTTTCCATGGGGCACAAGAGGAAGAGAGACTATTTAGAGAGGAGCTGTGCGCTTCCCCTCTCTTGGAGGCCCCACATTCTCATATTTTCCTGTTAACTTATCAGCTCAACTCGAGCTTAGGGTCAACTACTGGATGCTGCTGTGCTTTTGTTGGAAAATCAGTGAGGTCTAGAGAAATCCCACAGTTTTGGCAATACCTTCATGGGCTGCCTTCTCAGCTGTGCAGATCTCCTCTGACCCCACGAGGATCAATAAAGAGAGCAACTCACCCCTCACTGCTACTGTGATTGTCTCTTTGATTTTGCTCTCAGAATCTGATGAAAAACGTAAACCTAAGACTGTGAAAATTAGGTTTGCCTCCAGGCCACATTAAGCCAAGCATCATTGTCTCTTCTGTTTCTCCACATAAATTACAATCAGCTCCAACTCCAAATAAGCTCACCAGACAAGTGTGTACAATATGCACCGGAAAACAATCTGACAATCTAGCCCAGAGAGAGCAGCATCTTCCATTTTAAATGTACAAACTTGCTGCCATCCTATGAGGTTTCATTCACATGCTGGGCCTTGTCGCTCCCACTGAAAAAGACAAAATCTTCCTGTCTTTGTATTTGCCAGGGTGCTGGTCAACACATGTGGGTTGTCTGTGTCATCTATGACTTGTGAACATAAAACTCACTTGGAAGAAATCTCACAAAGGGCAGGAGGTAGCACCAGAGAGTGGTAAGGGCTTTGGCTCCAGAACCAGGCCATTTACTATCTAGAGACCATATATGTAAACTTTTCATGCTTCAGTCAACCCCATCTGTAAAAGGGGATTAGAACTGTCCTCAGTCATAGGGTTTTGTGAGGATGAAATAAGTTACTATGTGTAGAGCACTTAAAAGAGCACATAGCATAAAGTAACTCAATAAATCTTAGAAGAAATTATGACTTACTTCCCATATAATGGTTGTATATGGTGGGGAGCGGGGGCAGGGAGGGTGGCGGTAAGCTATATAAATTTCCTCCTATCTCAAAGAGTGGCCATTCTAAACAATCCTACATTCTTGAAAAACCTAGACATTTGCAATGGTTATACCTCCTGTCAATCAGAAGAACTTTCTAGAGGCTCCCTCATATATTTAAAACATATATGCATGTTAGTTACTTTAAGTGGGAGGGTACATCCAGTTCAAGTTAATCCATCTTGGATGGAAACCTGAAAGCAACACATTTCAAGTTTTAAATACATGAGGGAGCCTCTAGAAAGACCTAGAAAAAGTTTCATATATACATATATATGTGTGTGTGTGTGTGTGTGTATACACAAATATGAAACAATAGGCTTGAAGACATTGAGTATGAGGCAACAAAGGACAATAATCCCTGTAGTACAAGAAACAGAAGAGATGACCCATATGATTGTCCCAGCTCATTGCCTAGAAAGAGTTTAAAAATGAAAAGACAACCCACAACCTTGGGAACAAAATATTTGTAAATCATATATCTGAGAAAGGACTTGTATTCAGAATATGTAAACAATTCTCAAAAGTAAATAAATTGGCTAGGCACAGTGGTGCATGCCAGTAACCCCAGCATTTTGGGAGGCGGAGGTGGGAGGATTGCTTGAGCCAGGAGTTCAAGCACTCCTTGTTCATGGCACTGCACTCCAGCCTGGCCAACAAAGTAAGACCCTATCTCAAAAAAATAAAAGAAAACAAAAAGGAAATAAACCAAACACCACAACAAAAACACCAAAAAAGGAGGCCAAATACTTGCAAAGACTCTGCAGAAGAAGATATATAGATGTCAAAAAACATGAAAATATGCTCAACATCATTTAGTTGTTCAGGAAATGCAAATTAAAAGCACAATGTTAGATACTACTCCAAACCATTAAAATGAACAAAATTTAAAAGACTAATCATACAAGAGTTGGCAAGGATGTAGAAGTAGAAGAACTCTCATTCACTGCTGGATGGAATGCAAATGGCATAACCGCTTTGGAATATCGTTTGACAGACTTTTTAAAAAAGTGAAACATACATCGATCATATAATCTGGCCAGTCTATTTCTTAGTATTTATGCAAGAGAAATGAAAGTATATGGCCATACAAAAACATGTAATGGGCAACAACTAGAAACAACCCAAATGTTCAACAGATTAATGTATAAATAAGTTATGGTAAATCCATACAATGGCCTAGTATGTAGCAAAAAAAAAAAAAAAAGAAGAAGAAGAAAGAAATGGACTTTTGATACATGCAGTAACATGTACACATCTCAAAATAATTAGGCTAAGTGACAGAAGCCAGTACTCAGTACATAGTCTGTGATCCCATTTACAGAAAATGTGAACAATCTACAGAGACAGATAATAGGTTAGTGTTTCCCAGGGGGTTGGGAGATGGGCAAGGAGAGGAGAAAGGGAGAGATTCGCAAATGGAAACTTTGCTGGTGATGAACTTTTGACAGTGATGTTCATCATCTTGACCGTGCTGATAGTTTCACGGGTGTACAAATATGTCAAAAAATTATCAAATTGTATACATTAAACATGGGCTGTTGGTTCTACGTTAATGACACCTTAATAAAGCAGTTAAAAATACATTTGCCTTTTAATTCCTCTTTGGTGAGGTCTAAGGACATAAATACACTATATCCTGTGGAGCAAGAATTCCCATATATAATATATGAGTTACATATATTCCCTTATATATACATATATATATATATATGGGAACCTATGATGACAAACACATATATATATACACACACACATATGTTTGTCATCATAGGTCACAAAGGGGAATAGTGTAATAAATACACTATATCCTATGGAGCAAGAATTCCCATATATATAACAGGCACCTCTCCAAGCACATCTGCAACCCCTGATCATCCATGTGGAATTCCCATCTCCTGCAGTTCCAACTGCCTTCCTCAGGCTTTCTCAGTCTTGTGCTGTATTTACATGACAGTGGCCAGGCAGGCCCTTCCTCCTGAGGCCTACGAATCTGCCTTACACCCATATTTCTTCCCAAAGGCAGACATTATAATGAAGTGTTTAAAAAGTAGACTTGGGAATCGGCCTGCCTGTGGCATCATTCACCAGCTGAATTATATTGAGCAGTAACTTAACCTCTGGGCTTTTCTTCATCTGTAAATTGGGTATACCAATAATATGCCTCTTATAAGGTCATTGAAGAGGAAATAGTTTTAATAAGTGCTAAGAACCGTGCCAAGCACAGAGTAAGAATTCAGTAAGTTCTGCCCACAGAGAAACTACAGAAATGATATGGCTGCTCATATTTTGAAATATAGGGCATGGAAATATTCTTATTCTTTTTCTGCTTATTTTCCCAGGGGAAAAAAAAAAAAATCATCTCTATGTTGTCTTCAGAACTGTCTACAAAAGTGTTGATTGTTTCAACAAAGCCCATTGATCTCACCTACTTCCCCGAGGAGGGTTATTTCACCCCAGGGAAATCCAAGGCCTACCTACCCATTCCACCCACACACAACCCAGTGCTGCCCTTGGTATATCTCATCTGCCACCAGCTTTTGCCCAAAAAGTCAACACCATCTATCTTTGAGGCACATTCTCTCAGAGCATGGGGTTCAATGTTTCCACTCACACCTCTGTCAATGCTGCAACTCAGTAAACATTGCCCTGCAGTTCCGTCTACTGATATTCCTGGACTTCTTTCTCAAATCTCTACAGATTTCCCTCTACTTGCATTGTCATCACAGCTTACAGAGGGGAATCGAGGAGACAGAATTCCCCATATAATCTTATCTTCCTGTAGAAGTCCCATGATCCACCCTCTGCAAACTGAAGATCTAGAAAAGCTGATTGTGTTACCCGAAGGCCTGAGAGCTGCAGAGTCCATGACGTCAATTCCCGTCTGGATCTGAAGCCCTTAACACCAGGAGTGCTGAGGACAGGAAAAGGTGAATGTTCCAGCTCAAGCAGTCAGGCAGAGTTAATTCAACTTTCCTCCTCCTCCTTTTGGTTCTGTTCAGGCCCTCAGTTTATTGGATGGTTCTCACCCGCAGTGGGGAGGGTCATCTTTAAGGAATCAGTCCACCAATCTGAATGTTAATGTCTTCCACAAATACCCTCAAGCCATACCCGGAGTTAGTGTTTAATTGGCTATCTGGGAATTTCATGGCCCAGTTAAGCGGACGTACAAAACCAATCATAACACTTCCTATAAGTTTAGAAGAACACCTTATTTGGTTTCTTAGATTCAGGATTTCTCTGGAGGAAGGGGGTGAATCTGCCCTCTGAGGGAAATGACTTTCCTCTTCTATTTGGTTTTTCTGGTACCACCATCCTCCACAACCAAAGAACAACTAAGATATCCCTGGTCTTTCCAGTCCAGTGATTTTAATTGCAGGCACTATTTAATGGAATTTTTAGACCCTAACTTTTTATAATAGTTTCATTTGGTTTTCTCCATCTCAGATTAAGAAAGAATTGTATTCCCCATCTAGCAAGTGCCCCTGTTTTTCACTTATCTTTCCACTGATCAACTCCTCCCACTGGGGCTCTGAAAACCACAAACATGATTAGGAATTATCTAGTATCTATCCATGACACCTAATCAAGAAAGAAAGTGGTAGGGGACCCCCACTGGCATCTTCCAGCCAAACCACATAGATCACACAAGGATGATCCCTTTGCTTATCAGTGCCACTACTCTCCCAGGCCCCCTAACTCCCTGAGATTGTGTCTTACGTGACACACAATGGAGCCACCCCAAGAGCACATGGTGGGGAATGTGTGGGCAACTGCAGTCAAGGTCCTTCAATCCTACTGACACTGAAATAAGGCATTCAGAACAAAGTGGAAAACCTGGGGACGCTAATTCAAGATAGCTCATCCAGTCTGAGATCAAAGGTCTGAAAGTTCCAAGTGAGAAGCCAAATATGCAAGCAGACAATGGCTAGACCATATTTAAAAACAGAACTTGCAACCCATAGTCTCTGCAGCCACAAGCCCAGGAAACCAAATTACAACCCCTGCAGCAATAGGCCTCAAATAGTCAGGACTTGCTCAATGTTATATCTAATTGTGTAAGTCAATTTGACTGGGTTAAGAGATACCCAGGTAGCTGGTCAAACATTTTTTCTGGGTGTGTCTATGAGAGTGTTTCCAGGAGAGATGAGCATTTGAATCAGCAGACTAAGAAAGAAGATCTGTATTCACCAATGTGGGCTGGCATTGTCTAATCCACTGAGGTCCTGATGAGAACAGAAGAGCAGAGGCAAGTTCACGTTCTCTTCTTGAGCTGGGACATCCATCTCCTCCTGCCTTTGGACTGCAGAACTCCTGGTTTTCAGGCTTTCTGACTCTTAAACTTACACCAGAGGCTCCCTGGTCCTTTGTTACATCATGAACAGCAACGAGTTATTTCTCACCATTCTAGGGACTGGGAAGTCCAAGACTGAGGTGCCAGGAGATTCAGTGTCTGGTGAGGAGCCATTTCCTGGTTCATAAAATAGTGAAATGGATCTTTGAAGACTCAGTTACAGCCTCAGCTAGGTGGTGATACCTTGCAGGGCTGGCTCAGGGTTCCCCAGAAGGCTGTATATACTCTGAATCAGTATCCAATGTATGGTACTATTTCTCCAATAGCCAGAATTCATGGGTCTAGGAATTAAGGAGCAGAAACTGGAGTGGCACCACTCACCATTACCACTAGTGACCCATTAATAAAAATTTTGCTTCCCATTCCTGTGACTTCATGCTGTGCTGGCCCAAAGGTCAGAGGAAGGAGTGGTGTAACTCTCAGTCCAATGTTGAAGACCTGAGAACTGGCAGGGCTACTGGTATAAGTTCCAGAGTCCAAAGGCCTGAGAACCAGGAGCTTTAATGTCCAAGGGCAAGAGAAGATGGAGGTCCCAGTGTTACAGGACCTTTGCGGGTGTTGCTTTTCTGGCTGGAAACCTGTGCCCAATGGCACCTTTGCCAAAGTTTTGCTCAGGCCCACTAGGCTCATTCTGTCCACTTGGCCTGGCAGGCTGCACTTGTTTCATGCTACAGGCCTGGATCCCATGCCTCCAAGGGAGACTACAAGTCAGGCATGGAGTAGTGAGGGGTGTGTGAGTGAGCATGGGGTCTGCACCCTCAGACATGCCAGCTGCTGCTACAGGGTGGGCAACTCCAGATGCTGGCACAGGTGCCAGCTCTCTGCGAGGCTGTGGCTGGACCAGGCATACTGCAAGCAGCTTCCCCTGGCTGGCACCAAGGAATGTGGTGGTATCTGGAATCTTGGAGATGCCAGGCACCGCAGGGCCCCAAAGAGGGAGTCACAGCTCCCTCTTTGAAACTCCTCAGGGAGTTTCAAGGTCTGGAGTCCCCAAGGGACCACAACTCTTCTCTCCTCCTTGTCCACAACGTAGAGAGAAAGGGGCATGTTTCAGCCCTGTTTGTGTTACAGCTCTTTTAGCCTCACCATTTGGTG
The DNA here is from genome assembly GCF_003255815.1 of Theropithecus gelada. Taxonomy (NCBI): domain Eukaryota; kingdom Metazoa; phylum Chordata; class Mammalia; order Primates; family Cercopithecidae; genus Theropithecus; species Theropithecus gelada. Next base: position 67,903,899 of record NC_037684.1, read on the forward strand.
GGTTCTGAGTTGTCCCGTGACCAGGAAGAATGGGTTACGCAGACAAGTGAAGGGTAAACAAGATGAAGCAGAGCTTTGTTGAGCAATACAACAGCTCAGTCTCTCAGCTCCTTTCTACAGCCAGGGTGTCCTGTTGGAGTGTTCAGCTCCTAGTAGAGAGGGTAGCTCCTATCTGTAAGCAGGTCACCCCAACAAGTGTTCAACTCCCAGCAGAGGGTAGCCCCTCTCTGTAGCTGGTCATCCCGATGAGTGTTCCACTCTTAGCAAAGAGGGTATCTCCTCTCTGCAGCTGGTCGTCCCCTCATCTGTTCTGCTCTGGCTGAGCCTGGGCTTGTATGGGCCTCAGAGGGAAGGAAGTGTGTGCCAATTAGTCCATGCAGTGATGGGCACGCCCGGAAAAGGCACTACAAATTCCCACTCCAGTCCACAGGACTGGGAGCCCAGCCCTCAGCCTTCAGGCCCTTCCTGGCCTGAAGGTGGGGCCTCACCAGGAATCCACCCCTTTCCACCCAAGAGCCTGTCTGCCTCCTGCTGCCGTCCATGGCGTCCAGGCTGCTCATGCCAAGGGGCACCTGCAGGTCAGTGCCAAGCTGTCCTCAGCACTCCCTCAGTCTCCCTTCTGTGCTTGTTGGCACCCAAAATCCTTCCCAGGCCCCCAAGAGTACAGAGAGACCCAGGTCCACAGCTACGGCTGCATCCCAGTGGGTCAGGGCTGCTGCCTGCTCCCAGCTCCTGCCGGCTCCATGGAATGTGCAGCCCTGGAATCTGTCCCCTCGCACCTTGGGATGGGGGCTCCAGGTCCTTGCTGGGCCCACGCTGGTGTCCAGAGATGAGGCAACATTGCCACAAGCTCCCCACATGGCCCAAGTGCTCAGAGGCAGCCCAGGGCTCCCCCTCGCCTGGCTCATGGCCCTGCCCAGTGGGGCACCTCCGGGAAAAGATCACAGGCAGCAGGCCGCAGGCCCAGCTGTCTGGAGTGTCAGGTCTGGTGGTCACCCCAATGCAGGGCAAACCCTGGGGACATGACCCTGGGGAGCCCTGCACAGAGCCTCCTCCCAAGGTCCAGGAACCCGGTGCCCTAAAGTGGGGTGAGTGTGGTGGGTGCACCACTGGCCAGGTCCCTGAAGCAGGTACCACTCCCACTTCTCACCCTGGAACCCCAAAGCATGGCCCCCGCTCCGCACCCCAGGCCTGGCCCCCGCGCCCCATGTGCAAGCATGCGACTCTCCTGGGCCCAGATCCACCTCAGAGCCCTTCTCTGCCCAACCATGCTGTTCTGCCACTGGCAGGTGACCCAGCCCAGCCCCATCATGGCAGACCCCAAAGCAGCAGGCTGGAGGGCAGGGGGACTGTCCGCCTCCTCCCCACACCCTCCCTGCAGCAGCAGCTGCTGGCAGCAGCCCCTCCAGATGGCCCATCACTGCCATCACCTTCTTGGCCCACCAGCTCAAGAAAAGAGAGAGAAAATCAGCTCGCTCTCTGCATTCTTGTTCTATCCAAGCCCTCAGTGGATTGAATGATGCCCAGATGCATTGATGAGGGCAACATTCATTACTCAGTATTCTGATTCAAATGCTAATCTGTCCCCAAAACACTCTCACAAACACACTCAGCAATAATGTTTTACCAGCAATACAGGTATCCCTTAACCCAATGATATTGACATATAAAATTAGCCATCACAGTCAATAACTGCAGCTTCCCTAATTTTTGCCCCCACTTCTAACTCAGGACCAGCCAGAGAAAGCCAAATATACTTTCAAACCAATCACATAAGATGTCGGACTTCTAATTAGCCCGTCTTTAGCTTCCCCATACCTGCTGATTCAGCAGCCTCCAATCAGGGGACACCTGAAGCTCTCCCTTTTCACCCCACTGTAAATCTTTCCCACTCTGCCTGCCTTTGAGGCACTGCCAAACACAAATGATTGTAGGTGACTCTTTGGTTACAGCAAGCTCTGAATATATAGTCTCTGTTTCCCATTTGGGCATTCTTCATTCATTTCCACACAAGTCACTGAGATTTGAGGTCATTTCTTTCATCAGATTGCATTATTTCCTTGGATAAATATAGGTCCCAGGCCCATTATGAGCTCAGAGGCTTGGAGGACATCCTTCATCCAAAGTAGAGGTCCATGAAGAATAAGTCAGAGAGCATTTCTCCCATGGAGACTGGTCCTCAAACTTTGGCATGCATCAGAATTTCTTCAAGGTCTTCTGAAAACACATTGGATGACACCCACTCCCAATTTTCCCTTTAGCAGAGCTGAGTTGGGGACTAAGCATTTGGGTTTCTAAAAAGTTCAAAGGTTGCTGATGCTGCCTGCCTGGGACCACACTTTGAGAACCGCTGGCTCAACCCCTGAGCAAAACAAAAACCAACCAAACAAAAATATCCTATCCCTGGGCTATTTAGTGCTGGGATCAGTTTCTCACTAAAGAACTGCTGTAAGTCACTGTACTCGTAAATCACAGCCTCTGTATCTGAAGGGATCCCAAAGGAACAAGAGAGAGTGGTGGCTCAGTCTTTTCTTAGAGGTGTCTAAGGTGACATCTCTAGAGGTCTAGAGGTATTTAGAGGTGATGTCTTTGTCAATTCTCCAGACTCACGTAAATAAAAATGTCTGAAGGAACAAAGGGAGAGAGAGAGAGGCAGGGACAGAGAACAGACAAAGATACATCATGTCAAAGAGAAAGGGGGACAGTAGAAAGAGAAACAGAGTTAGGTATAGAAAGAAGTAGAATTAAAAGAGGATGACTCAGATCTCCCATTACCTTGGCCCTGTAGAAGGAAGGGCTTCCTGGTAGAAGGGTAGCTGTCCACCCTGGCAATACATTGGAATCCCCTGAAGGTCTCCTAACACGTACCAAGGCTTGGCCCCTATCACCAGGCACTGCTTCAGTTGCTCTGGAATGGGGCCTTGCCTATTGGTACTTTTAAAATATCCCCAGATGATTTTAGTGTGTGGCTGCACTTGAGAACCAACAGAATATAGGGCAGCACACCCAAAGGGCATTCATCTGTTACCCTTGGAAAACTCCTCTCAGTGAGTGGGCTATGGTCTATTGCGTCCTGGAAATACTTGTGCCCACCCACCTGGCCAGCTCAGACGTGAACATAATTTTTCATGCTTTTGATAATGCGTCTACTAATTCATTTACTCATATACTTACAAATGAATATGTCATATATTTCACAAATTTATAATCCCAGTATCACCAGAAGAGTTGACTCCCTTGACCTATAAGATGTGTGACGTCCTCCCAAATCAAGGGGATTACATCTAAGAAGGAAAGTTCACATCAACCCCCTAAGAATTCCTGCAGTCGCAATAAGGCCAAGAAGGTGTGTTTTCTGCAGTGTTTCTTGTTCTGCCCACCCGTATCCTAGGGTGGGAAATGTACAGTTACACTCTATAGATTATTATAATTAAGTAGTGTGTGGAATTCATTTTAAAAATAGCTTCATCAACTCTTCATAGCATATTTCTGTAAGACAAGTACATGGGAAAAGCAAACGAGGACTGTTATTGTTTAGCACATTTAATTAAGTAAGTATTTCCTTCATCCTTCTGGGAATTAAATGTTGAACAGTGAATAAACGCAGGGAAATCTGCCCATATTAATTTCTGGCTTACTGCCTTAATTCAAAAGCAGGGTGAAAATCAAGAGCTAAGTCTGTGATCTGGGGTCGTTATGTGCTAAGCAAAGCAACTGAAGGTTTACCCTTTACATCTCCGATATAAATTATTTCAGGAAATATCTTCTTTTACGTTCTCGCTCTCAACCACCTCCTTGATGGCCTCCTTCTCCTTTATAGATAAACATCATCTCTCCTCTTTCTTGAATAAATTTTCTTTACGTGTCACCTGCATCAGTTGTAATTTTAGTTTAACAGGGACAGAAACTTGTTAAACTGGCTGAATGGAGAGAGAATGTCTTGGTTTATGCAAATGAAAAGTCCAGTCTTGTGGGCCACATGTAGAGCTCAAAAATGTCAACAGGGGCCAGGCTCAGTGGCTCACGCCTGTAATCCCAGCACTTTGGGAGGCCGAGGTGAGCAGATCATGAGGTCAGGAGATTGAGACCATTCTGGCTAACATTGTCTCTACTAAAAATACAAAACATTAGCTGGGCATGGTGGCATGCACCTGTAGTTCCAGCTACTCAGGAGGCTGAGGCAGGAGAATCGTTTGAACCTGGGAAGCGGAGGTTTTCAGTGAGCCGAGATTGTGCCACTGCTCTCTAGCCTGGGCAACAGAGTAGGACTCCGTCTCAAAAAAAAACAAAAAACGTCATCAGGAATGCTTCCTCTTCTCCATCTCTTGCCTCTACTTCCCTTGCCTTGGCTCCATTTTCAGATAGCCCTTCCCCTCATGGAGTCAAGGGGCCACACTGACTGTCCTACATCCTCCTAGGTTCAAGTCCAGTGGAAAAGAGAAAACACTCGTTTATTCCAACATTCAAACCAAAACCTGGGTCTGACTCTAATGTCCTGATAGGATCACATGGCCATCACCACATTGATGACTGTGACCAGGAGAAAGAATGATCCAAGTTTAGGCCAAGTCACATGCTTCAGCCATAGTCCTGGGGGTTGAATCCTACCAGAAGTACCTGGACTAGGATGGGGAAGAAGGCTGTCAAGAAGGTGGATATAGTTTCCACAACAAAAAGTGGTGAGTAATTAGTAGAAGAAGAGTGTATGGATTTGTTACAGCAAAGCACATTCTGAGTTTTAGTTAATGAAACTGAGGCTGCTTTATATCCTTCCCATCTTGAGTCTTTCTCAACTGTGAGATTTGGTAGTTGTTAATCCAAACTAGAGGTTGGCAAACGTTTTCTGTAGAGTCAGATAATTAACTTTTTAGGCCTTGTGGGCCTATATTCTCTGCATAATTACAACTATTCAACTCTGTACTTTCAGTGTGAAAAAAGTCATAGATAATGTAAAAATGAATAGCCATGGCTGTGTTCCAGTAAAACTGTATTTTCAGTATTGGCTGGTGGGCTGAATTTGGTCCATGGGCTACAGTTTGCTAACCCCTGATTGTTAATCATGGGTCCTAAGTATGAGAAGGAGTCAAAATAATATTTTACCCCTCCTCTCCTCTAGCTTAACCATACCCCATATTCTCCATTCTCATCACCTTTCTACAATCAGAAACGGAAACTCCCATAAAACACCAGGACTCAACATAGATCAAATTATGGGAACTACATACCACAAGGCAGTAGACAGCCATATTAATATTGTATAAAGGTATATTTTCCACGGTCACAAAACTCAGATTAAAAAAAAAGGATTGAGAGATGAAATAGACAAATGAACAATGTCTAAGCCATATATAAAAGGTAGAACTCAAGACTCACAATCTGCAGTAGCCAGTCCAGGAAGTCAGAAAAGAACCCCTGTACTTGTTAATCCAAATGGTCAGGATTTGATTAATAATTGATAGCTTCTGGAAGAGGTGGGGTTGTGGGGGTACAAGTAAAAAATATTATATTCAAAACTGATATCTTCTCTAATTTTTGTCCCCAAACTTAGGGACAACTGACGAAAGCCAAACAAGTTCCCCTAACCAATCACATAGGATATTCTGCTTCTATGGAAGCACCTCCAGCTTCCACAGGCCAAAGGCCTCCAATCAGGGCACACATGAAGCCTTCCCTTCTTTCTGCTACAAATCTTTCCCACTGCTCTGTTTGCCTTTGAATCTATATCAAAAGGTAAGTGATGGCAGCTGACTCTTTTGACACAGCCTTTGCTTGTTCTCATTTGGGAGGCCTTTGTTTGCATAGTATGTTGTTATTACCCTGCATCTAAACTAAAGTTGCTTCAAGATGATCTCTCTCAAGGGATGAATTCTGTCCCTACAAAATTCATACATTAAAACCCTAGTGAGACAGAGCAGGGACCTCTTCTTAGGGACTTCTCTTAGAGTTCCCCCAAAACATAGAAATAGAGGAAAATTGTGAGGAAAATTGTGAGCAATGGAAATTCCAGGCACCTAGCTAGCCTTAAAAAGCAAGAAGGTGGCCGGGCACAGTGACTCATGCCTGTAATCCCAGCACTTTGGGAGGCCAAGGCAGGCGGATCACAAGGTCAAGAGATCGAGACCACCCTGGCTAATACGGTGAAACCCCGTCTCTACTAAAAATACGAAAAAATTAGCCAGGCATGGTGGCACGTACTTGTAGTCTGAGCTACTCGGGAGGCTGAGGCAGGAGAATGACGTGAACATGGGAGGTGGCGCTTGCAGTGAGCTGAGATCATGCCATTGCACTCCAGCCTGGGTGACACAGCGAGACTCTGTCTCAAAAAAAAAAAAAAAGCAAGAAGGTAACAGTAGTGTGAAACAACAGTCAAGGAAGTTAGAGCCACAAGATTATTTGATTCTCTAGAGAAAGTAAAGATAACATCTTCATGCATGTTCCTGAGTTGTTTTTCAAAACCCAAATGCTCATCAGATGAAAAATGCTGTCCATCCATGGCACATAGACCTCAGATAAGAAGGAACTGAAGACTGAATTCTGACCACTGTTCTTTGTTCTAAATTTCTTCCTGAGGGCCCTAAAGAAAGTCATGCTCACAGGCAAAGCCTAAACATTCCTTTCTGCTGACCCCAAGTTTTTAGACAAAGTCTTACTTCCTTAACCAATTGCAAATAAAAGAACCTCTGAATTCACCTTGACCCGTAAGGCCCCACTTCAAAATACCTGCCGCCTATTTGGACTAAGCCAATATATAGTCCCCATGCATTGATTTACGACTTTGTCTGTAACCTCTGCCTCCCCGACTTTAAAAACTCTTACGTGTAAGCCATCTACGAGTTTGGGTCTTAAGCATAAGCTGCCTGGTTCTGCTTGCTTGGCACTCTGCAATAAATGCCTCACTCTTCTCACATTGTAAATCTTGATGTCAGAGTTTGACTTTGCTGCTTCAGGCATGCAAATCTGAGTTCAGTTTGGTAGCACTAACTCCTAGTACATCAAATTATGATTATATTACAGAGACTGTTGTGGGAATCAGGAGACCAGAGAGACTAGATGGTTGGAACAGGAGGATTTTATTTAGGTGGCCACTGGCTCAGCAGATTAATATCCAAAGGCTGAGCCATGAACGAAGACAGGGCTTGACTTTTATCCATGCAGCCGACATGGGGTGGCTTGCCAGTGGCACGAAACTTGTGGGGTAGGGAAAGTGAGCTTACAGAAGCAGAACAAAGGCAGTTACTCAAACTGAGACAGGTTCCTAACTCAGGCTTACATGTGACTCTTGCTATGCAGGCCAGGTGGCTATTATCTAGGTTTGCTCAAGATGCCTGCACAGCCTTATCTCGTGTCCTTCGCTGGCACCCAGATGGCTGCAATCTAAGCTTGCTCAAACATGTCTCATGACCTCCATGGTGCTACAGAGATTTACAGACAGTAGGTTACAGAAAACAGGAAACCATAAACTCATAAAAACTTGCAGAGCAGGGTACAATAGCACAGAACAGGGAGGGATTCGAGGTGGAAGCTGCTCATACCAAAGGAAAGAGGAAAAATTTGTTTTTCCTCTCACATCTCCTGTTTCAAGACAGAGCCTTTAAAGAGGTGATTAAGTTAAAATGAAGCCTTTTGAGTGCACCCTAATCAAATCTGACTGTTGTCTTTATAAAAGGAAGAAATTTGGACACATAGAGAGACACCAGTGGTGCAGGGCACATAAGAAAAGCCATGTGAGGACACAGCAAGAAAGTAGTCAGCTGCAAACCAAGGAGACAAGCCTCAGAAGAAACTAAGTCCCATGATAACTCAATCATGAAACTTCTAGGCTCCAGAACGTGAGAATATAAATTTCTGTTGTCTAAGCCACCCATCTGTGATATTTTGTCGTGGCAGCCCTAGCAAAATAATATAATCTCCTATTCTAAATTGTCTGTTACCAATTCAGCACCACCATCCCTCCCTTCTAAGGCAAGGAGCTACATTCAGGGTCTCCCTTAATACAAGGCTCCCTTCTTTCACTAGAGCTCGCCATAGAGTAGAATTCACATGAGATTTTAAAGGGGGAGATAAAAAAGATGCTGTTATTCATGGGTAGGACTGCAATACTTCACAAATAAAAATACAGGATACCCAGTTAAACTTGAATTTCAGACTAGTATAAGGATGTCCCATTTTGCCATGCATTTTTATATGCAATATTTGGACATACACTAAATATTTATTCATTACTTATCTAAAATTCAAATTTAAGGGATATACTGGAATTTATCCTAGAGGATATGGTGGCCAGTCTCGGTGCCTTTGCAGACCACCTCCAAGAACTTCCCCTCTGTGCTTCTGGCAGGCTTATGCTTTTGAAGATCTGTCCAGGGTCTCAGGCTTTGTGGTTCTGACACATGGATGCTTTGGCTTCTCACACTTTTCCATGAACTTGGACTGTTCCACTCACTTCACTGTGGCAAAGCTGATGCTCAGTTATAGCCTTCCTGACCTTCACTTCCCAGTTCTTGACAGTCGTGTAAGCTCTCATTTCTATATTAAGCCTCTTATTGGTATAACACTTGGAAGGGCTCTAACCCAACCCAGACGGATCCACCCCTTTATCCACAGTCTTGCCAATTCAAGGTAATTCAATCACTTCTGCTGTCTCTGTATTAGTCCGTTTTCACGCTGCTGATAAAGACATACCTGAGACTGGGTAATTTATAAAGAAAAAACACTTTAAGGGACTCACAGTTCCACGTGGCTGGGGAGGCCTCACAATCATGGTGGAAGGCAAAAGGCACATCTTACATGGTGGCAGGCAAGAGAGAATGAGAACCAAGTGAAAGGGGTTTCCCCTTATAAAACCATCAGATCTTGTGAGACTTATTCACTATTGGGGAAAATGCCCCCATGATTCAATTATCTCCCACTGGGTCCCTCCCACAACACACGGGAATTATGAGAACTACAATTCATGATGAGGTTGGGGCGGGGACAAAGCCAAACCAATCAGTCTCCATAATCTATTTAGGATTCTTTCCTTTTACTCTCTCCTCTGGAAGGTTGTGAGTACCTGGAGGGCTTATATATCTTCCACTAATCAGTGTAACCGCCACAGGGGTTCTTCCTGCCTACTGCACAAATAAAGACCACAGCATTGCAGTAAAGAAAAGAGTTTAATAGACACAAGGCCAGCCACACTACATGGGAGATGGAATTAGTACTCAAATCATTCTCATCCAAAGCTGGTAGGTTAGGGGTTTTCAAAAGCAGTTTGGGGGAAGGGGTGGAGATGGCTAGGCTTACTGCTGATTGGTTGGGGCAGAGATGAAATCTTAGGGCCTTGGAACTGTCCTTTTGTGTATTCAGTCACTTCTGGGTGTGGACCACTGGAGGAGTAGGGTTGGCAGGTCCAGGTGGAGTCATGGATGTCAGACATGCAGCATACATGAAAAGGTATCTCAAAAGGCCAATCTGCTATGGCAGTGTTATCTGCAGGAATGGCTGGCAATCTATGTCTGCACCTTAGCAGAATCAGGCTCCTCTCTTCCTCTAGCCTGATGTTCTTTCATTAGCTTTACAAAAGCTGTTGAGTTTTGGGGAAGTCCTATTATAATTTAAAACATAGCCTAAATGTCTTCCAAAGTTAGCTGGGCCTAAAAGCCCAAGGGAAAGGCAAGATGAGGGGTGGGTTAACTCACCTCACTGTTACAACTTTCTCACTGATATAATTTTTGCAAAGATGGTTTCATCAGGAGAGGGGCACTCAGTCTACATCTGTCTGTGTCATTACTGTGATATAAACCATCTTGTATCGTCCTTGTAACCAGGCATCGTCACCCATTAAGGCCTCTAGGTAATACCTGTACTATGTTCTTCCCAGCCTGACCCCCAGCTAGCCCTCTAAGCATTTTGGGTTTTCTCCTCCTCATCATCCCACACATGTGGAAACTGTCAGCTCCTGTACCTGGACCATGGAGGGGAGCACTGAAACGCTGCCTCCTGGTCCCTGTTGTCAAATCCTGCCCTCTGTCACTGCTACACTAACACCATGGGCCGGGCTGGATAAAGGCATCTCTGCTTGTACACTGTTTCCTACAGCTTACCAGGAAGCAAGGCTCAAGTGTTCCCTTGTCTTGGATACTGAGGATTTCTGTAGTAGCTGTCATCTTGTCTCCTTCCCTGGACTTACCTGAAAGGGTCAAGAATTCTGCAGCTATATAAATAGTGTCTTCTGCTCCTCTACTCTGCTTCCCTAGCCTCTCTCCCCAGTCCCAGAAAGAGTCCTTATCTCTTTTTGGTAAGGAAATCTGCTTATCATATTGCTATGCATTCTTATCCATCCATGGTTTAGCAAATACGCTCTAACACGTCAGTCTTTCAGATTATGCCTTATATATTCAAAGCCAAGCTCTTAGAATTACAACAAATAATACAATACAAATCTGTTCTCCCTGTAAACTCGCCTATTACAATATGAGAAAAGAAACAGCATAGCTTTCATAGCTATTGTCTCTGCTATGTGTTTAAAAACTATTCAGAATCAATGAGCTGTTTTAGGCTGTATTCGCACTCCCCTGAGGCATTAAATGTTGTTAACTCACTCGGTGAAGAGCCGCAGGACAGCATCAGAACATAGGAACGAAAAACCTCAATTAATATCTCAAATTGTATCCCCTACTTGGAATTGTTAGCACACTTTATCAGTTTACCTCTCCAGAAAATCAGACAAGAGTGCATATGGAATATAATTCATAATCCAAGATTCCATAGAACAATCTTTCCTGCTGTGAAGAAACAGTTCGTTATGAGAACTGAATGGACTTTTATAATTTCAGGCAAAGATCAATTACACGGGGCTTTAGTTTTATCCTAAAACATTTTTCTGAATCATAAAAATTAAAAGGGAGACATTAAAAATCCCCTGTATGATGATGTAGTTTCGACACGTTACCTACAAAAGAATAAAATGAAGCTGGCTTCAGACTTCTCTTCAACAGTAAATTCCTGGCTGGGCACAATGGCTCATGCCTGTAATCCCAGCACTTTGAGAGACTGAGGCAGTTGGATCATTTGAGCAAGGAGTTCAAGACCAGGCTGGCCAAAATGGTGAAAACCCGTCCCTACAAAAAAATACAAAAATAAGCCAGGCATGATGGTGTGTGCCTATAATCCCAGCTACTCGGGAGGCTGAGGCACAAGAAGAGAATCGCTTGAGTCCGGGAGGTGGAGGTTGCTTCCACACATTGAATCAGGAATCAACAGAGTTTAACAGAACCAATAAGTAACATAAAGACTGAACAGTGCCAATTGGATTTTATGAAAAAGAAGTCACCAGTAATAGACTTAATCAATTTTTAGGACATCTGATATGTAATTTTGTAAAACTAATGGGTTATTAGCATTTAAATGAATATCTATACATTGATTCTCAGTAACTGGAATGAATTTCCCCACAGCATTCAGAGTACATGAAACGGCACATTCGTTTATTTTATTTTATTCTGAGTTATATTATATATTCACATGACGCAAGAGTTACGAAGAAATTACTTAGGCAGATAGTAAGGGTATGGGAGTCCTCAGTAAGGCTTTTCTTTTTAATGAAAAGCGGCCCCAAGTCATTTTCTAACAAACAGCAGCCTGTAAAGTTGAGCTACAGACATACACAAGCAAGCCAGAAGCTTGCAAGGGTGAATGCCGGCAGGAAATAGGGACTAGACATGTTCAAGATGGCGGCTCCATCTTCCCTTCTCTGCCAGCCACGTGTACAGTAAGGAACAGACAAGATGGCACCAATCAACTAAAAAGTCCATTTGCATAGTAAGATTAGGGTAGGGCAACCAGCCTTCTGCTTGCACTATGTAAACATCGCACCTGATCCAACCAATCTGTGAGCCCTATGTAAATCAGACACCACCTCCTCAAACCTGACTATAAAATCTGGGGCATTGGCCACCAGCTGGTCCTTTCTGCTTGGAGACCCCCCCTCTCTACAGAGAGAGCTGTTTTGCTTTCTCTTCTCTTCTGCCTACTAAACCTCTGCTCCTAACTCCTCCTGTGTGTCCATCTCCTAAATTTTCCTGGCGTATAATGACAAACCCCAGGGCATATACCCCAGACAACATAGCCGCTTCATAAGTACAATATATATGTACAGTTTAAGAGGAATGACAAAATGAAAACTCACAAACCAAATGAAGAAATAAAACATTATCAAGAACTTAAAAGGGCCCTGTGTTTCCTTTACTCATCCCATGCCTCTTTAGTCCCCCAAGGAGTGATCAAAATCTGAATTTTGTGACAATCATTCCTTTACTTTTCATTAGATTACTACATATGTGTGTTACTCTTACAACATATTGTCTAGTTTCAAACTTCTAACAAATGTAACACTAAATTAATCTGTAACTTTCCTATTTTTATTCAACATTATGCTTTTAGGATTTATCTATATTGATGCATATGACTATCATCTATTCATTTTTACTGCTGTGGAGTATTATACGTCATGAGTAGTATATAACACAATTTACTCATCCATGCTACTATTGATGGACACTTGGTTTGCTTCCCATTATTTTGCAGTTGCTACAATTCAACCATTGATATTCTTATGCATGTCTCCTGGATTTAGTCATAGGCAGCATACACTGTCCTAGTCACGGATCCCATAGATATCCCTATTTGTGTCTGATGTTCACATTAATAGTATCCAAGGTAGCTGCAAGGAGGTTATTCTAATAATTTATGCACATTATTTGAATTAGAACTTCATCATTATTTTGAAATATTTGATATGAAAAGGTTAGGTTAGATTCAGTATCTATTAGAACATAAAAGAATTTCAATGTAACATTTGTCAAGGAAGAAAAGAAAGAGCTGTTAGATTCTGTAAATATAATGTCAACTGCTAATTTATGAATGGTTGTGAAAGGCTTTAACTTTTATATTACTTGCTTGTGGGAACAAATTTCTCATCACGAGCGACTATCCGGAATTTAAAGAGATCATGACCAAAAGTCTTGAACAGGAATTCTGCATAGTCATTTAAAACAAAAAACATGATTACTACAAATATTATACTCATGGGACTGAGTTCCAGTTTCCAGTTTTAAAAATGGAAATTATTTTAGCTGAACATCTTACGCAAATTTATTGCTTCCCTTACTTTTTGTGGTAGCCTGCCCCCAAGATGGTACCCAGCGATTCTTCTCTCCTGGTATTCACATCCTCATGTAATTCCCTCTCATATTGAGTAGGGAAGACTTCTGTAATTAATAAGATAATCGCAGAAATGACGGTGTATGATTTCCAAGGCTAGTCATAAGAGACACCGTAGGCTTTTGCTTTGCTCTCTCTTAAATCACTTCTTCCGGGGGAAGACAGTCACAGCATTATAAAGACACTCAAATGCTCAATGGGGGCTCCACATGCTAAGAAGCTGAAGTCTACTGCCAAGAGCCAGCACCAACCCACCAGCCAAGTGAGTAAGCCATCTTGGAAGTGTCTCCTCCAGCCCCAGTCAAACCTTCAGATGATGTAGCCCCTGATGACATCTTGCCTGCAACATCATGAGAAACCTTGAGCAATAACTATGAGCTAAGCTGCTCCTAAATTCTTGACCCCCATAAATTGTGTGAGATAAATGTTTATTGCTATTTTAAGCTGATAAGTTTGGGGGTGATTTGTTATACAGTGATAGATAACTAATATATTTTGGGGATATTTTTGTCATAATTATACAATATTTTAAAATGTCAGTCGTTTTCAATAATCCCATATCAATGTCTCCCACCAATTACCTTCTGAAATGCAGATAAGGTATCTTTTTGGAGAGAAAATTAAAAACTGGGATTGCTAGTGTTCAGGAGCCTTCACCTTAGACAGAAATCTTTAAGTCATCTTCACAGGCTCCTTTGTTTCTATGTTTATGTATGTTGGGGCAAGGGGACATAGGAGATTAAGGGCATAATAGAGCTGCAGTGGGGTGGCAGAAATTTTATTTCAAGGGTTTACTGAAAGTTAATGGTTCTGAAGTCACTCTGTATATGAAACACGAGCATAGTTGACATATTTGAAGTCCCTAAGCACTAAAACAATAACGATGCCTTCCTATGTGCAAAGACAAACAAAAAACGATATGTGTAAGAAGCCCCTGACATTACTACTATTTTTCCCTGATGCTTTTCCTTGAAATGGCAATTACCAAATTCATCCTAAAAATTGTTTTAGCTTCCCACTTTTTCCCTTTCCTCATAGTTGGTTGATTATTGTTTAATCCAGCAATGATAAAACACCCTTTACAAACATAAAGATTCATTTCTAACATGAACATTTTTTTATGACACCAACTCCTGTGCTCCAGTTATTATGAAATCAATCATTTTACCTCCCAACCACCGGTGTTTTCCTGAGGGGCTCTTGTTAGCCAAGCTGCCATTGACAAGTGCTTATTCTGTTAATATTCCTTTGAACCCCATTATAAACATTCCTTTTACCCAGAAACTCAGCAGTCCCTGGGAGGTGACTAAAGTGAGGATGGTAGGGCAGAGGGGAGCTCATTCAGTCCTGCTGACTTCATGCTGCCCAAGTTGTTTGCCCATTTTTCAGCACCCATGTATTGTCAATTTACATGCATGCAAAGGGCCAAGCTGCTTATCTTGACCATGGAGAATGACTAGGTGGGTAACAAATGCTAATTTCTGAGGTCAGGCAAGGCACTTTATATTATCCCTTTTTGAAGCCAATATCCAGGTATAGGGCAGGATGGGGAGGCTCTGAGCATCCTGCATATTTACAAGTCCTTTGTTACATTTAGTAAGAACTGATTAGTGGTCATATCCATGAAAGTCAAAAACTCTAGCATGGTGGCTCATCCATGTAATCCCAGCACTTTGGGAGGCTGAGGCAGAAGGATGAATTGAGGCCAGGACTTCAAGACCAGTTTGGACAACATAGCGAGACCTCATCTCTACAAAAAAATTTTTTAAATTAGCTGGATGTGGTGGCACCTGTATTCCCAGCTCCTAGGGAAGCTGAGACCAGAGGATCACTTGAGCCCAGGGATTTGAGGCTGCAGTGAACTATGATCCGGCCACTGCACTCCAGCCTGGACAATAGTGTAAGACCCTGTCTCAAAAACAACAGAAACAAAAACAAGCCTCTCACAGTTTGGTTACAGTTACAGTTTTGGCAGATTAAGCACATGCCTTAAAAAAACATGTTTATTCTATTTTAAGCTGATAAGTTTGGAGGTAATTTGTTATACAGTGATAGATAACTAATATATTTTGGGGATATTTTTGTCATAATTATGCAATATTTTAAAATGTCAGTCGTTGTCAATAATCCCATATCAATGCCTCCCACCAGTCACCTTCTAAAATGCAGATAAGGTATCTTTTTGGAGAGAAAATTAAAAAGTGGGATTGCACGGGAAAAAACTTTTTAAAAATTGATAGTAAAATTTTGAAGCTGAGCAGTTCAGTATAACTACAGTTACATGTGACTATTTAATTTTAAGTGAAAATTAAGTAAAATTAAAAATTCAGTTCTTCAGTGAGACGAGCACATTTCACCTCCTTTATAGGCCATGCGTGGCTAGAACAGATGGAAAACATTTCCATCATCGCAGAAAGTTCTATTGGACAGCACTGTTCTGAAGCATTTAATTTGCCATCATGGAAAAGAAATAAAACACTCACTGAATGTCCTTAAATCTGTTTTATGATTTGGCATTGTGTTTAAGTTTGGATTGCGCATTTAGGATAGAGGTGAGAGGACCATACTATTTTCAGTGTCCAGAGACCTCTAAAGACTCTAATTTGACCTTGGCCAGAACGATCCTTAACAGCATTTATATGCTTGATCTCCTCTCCACGCAGCCCATCAGTAAGCCACTGCGCTCCACGGTCACACTTCAGCGCTCCCAATACACCAGGCACACACTAAGTACGAGTCTCGGCTGGTGTCCTAGCAACAGCGACGCGACCCCGCCCCTTCCCGCTGTACCCCTCCTACCTTATTAGCCTGGAAGGGGCGGGACCAGGGGCCAGTGCCCAATAGGAAGGGAGCAGAGGAGGGAATCCTGGCCGCGTCCCCGTCGCTAGGGAAACCGATGCAGCTGGAGGCCGCGCGCGATGCGGGGCGCGGAGGAGCGGGCCGCGCTCGCTGAGGAGAACGCTGACGGGAAACCCGGCGCCGACCGACGACTGCGACTCCTGGGGACCTACGTGGCCCTGAGCCTGCGGCCGGCTGCGGGCGCCTGGGAGCGTTGTGCGGGGACTGCCGAGGCGGAGCAGCTGCTCCAGGCCTTCCTGGACCGCGATGCTGCCGAGGGGCCGCGGCCGCTGCTGGTGGTGCGGCCTGGGCCCGGGGGCCTGGCGGTACGACCCGGGCTGGAGGTGAGACCTGAGTCGGGCCCGGCTGGCGCTAAGGGCCTTTTTTTCTTGCGCACCGGGCCCGAGCCTCCAGGGCCCGACAGCTTCCGCGGCGCAGTGGTCTGCGGGGACCTGCCCGCGGCACCTCTGGAGCACCTGGCCGCGCTGTTCTCTGAGGTGAGGCTGGGTTAGTGTCCCGGCGCGGCTAAAGCTGGGTGTGGGGGAGGGGAGGAGGAGCCTTAAGGGACGGAGGCGGGGCCAGAGGGGGAGGGGCGAAGCTGCAGGGGAGGTTCAAGGGGCGGAGTGATAGGCAGAGGGGCGAGGCTATGGAGGGAGCACAACCGGGAGGCAAGTTCTTGAAGTCAGGAAGAAAATGGGATGGGGCTAGGGACGGAGTTGGGGGGTTCCGGAGGGAGGGATCTGGGTGGAGGCCAGGCTAGAATGAGAATGGGAAGGGGCTTAGGCTTGGGTCAGTCTGGGTCTGGGTTCCAGCCAAAGTCAGGGGAAGTGCCTGGAGAGTGCCTAGGTCCTGACTACGTTCAAAATCAGCATCTCTTAATCCGTCCTGTAAATTGGAAAGGTCTGAGGAAGATGGGAAGTGGAGAACAAGGAGGCATTTCTGATGGATCAGTGGGGTGGAAAGAGGTGAATGGCTATAAACAGTGCCTACTTCTGGAGAGCAGTTAAATGGGGTGGCGGGGGGTAGTGATTTGCTTTTGATTTTCATCTCATTCATTCATTACCAACCGTTTAGCAAAGGTCAGCCCTGTGCCAGCATAAGAAGTTGGGCGCCCATTTGGAAATGCCCAGCAGGCCTTTGGAGGAGTCTGCCTGGAGCTCAGGGAGGAAGGTGGAGATGTGGGTCATGAGTGCTTTAGTGGCACCATAGCAGAAGCTTAGAGAATGTAGAAGATTTCAGGAAGGTGCTCTGGAGAGATTTCTGGGACCCTTAGACCTTTCTGGAATGGGAGTAAATTGCCCTGCAAGTCAGGCCTGTGTGCTTCTGGAGACTTGATGCCCTGGACCCTGCAGGTTGTGAAATAAGGATGGGCGGAATACTGGCTGTATGATGTTTCAGGTGATAGGTGCTATAGGGAATATCAATGAACTATTCCCACCCATGAAATGCTTACTCCAAGGAGCTGAAACATATGTAATAAATCATATATTCAACATTTTTCAAACTTTTAAGACTGGGGTGAGGGTAAGGCTTACCTAAAAGTTGGCCCCACTGCTGGATCCAAGTGCTGGAGTCTCCCTGCTGTGTCAGGTGTAAGCCCTTTAGATGGTGTATCAGGAGGCTGTGGGGAGGTGAAAATTCCAGAGAAGGTGTTGGATAGGTAGAGGAGGACACAGAGGGCCCAGGGAAGCTAGATCTGTCAATAGATATGGAGGTATTTCAATATTTTAACAAACAGAGCCGTCTTGCCACTGTGCATTGTCTGAAAGCCATCCCGCTGAAGCCTGAACTTAGATCAACTTCTCTAATGAATGTTGATGATGGAAAGTACTTTTGGCTTCAGAGGAGAAAGACAGCCCATGCTGTCTCCTGAACAATTAGAAGAATTCAGATAAGTAGAGAGCAAGGTAACTAACTTTCAAGATACTGAGAGCAGACTGAACAAAGGTTCAGAGGCAGGATTTAACCTAGTGTATGTGGGAGACAGAAGGCCCGTCTCAGAGTTGTGTCATGGCTAAGCAAAGTAGTCCAGCAAGCAAACATAATTTTGAAATAATGAAAATTCTCAGATGTCTAAGAATTTTCATTGGTGCATTGAAAGAGATTGGAGACAATGTTCATCAACAGGGGACTGGGTGACTGAATTATGGGCCATCTATACAGTGAACTACTTTGCAACTATTAAAAGGAATGACTGATGTGGAATATTCCTTTTTTTGAGGCAGGGTCTTGCTATGTTGACCAGACTGGTTTCAAACTCCTAGACTCAAGTGATCCTCCTGCCTTGGCCTCCCAAAGTGCTGGGGTTACAGGTGTGCGCTACCATGTCCAACTGGAGTATTCCTTAGGGTAATTTTTTCCTTGTGGCAAAAAAGCACGTGACATAAAATTCACCCAACAATTTCCAAGTTAGAGTACAATATTGTCAACCACATATGCATTTTTGTGCAACAGATCCTCAGAACTGCCCCATCCAGCATCACTGAAACTCCACACACACCCAACAACCCACACACCGCTCCCCTGAGCTTGTGGCAAGCACCATTCTACTTTCTGTTCCTATGAACCTGAGTCATCATATCAGTGAAATCATGCAGTATTTGTTCCTTGTGACTAGCTTATGTCACTTAGAATAATGTCCTCAAGGTTCATCCATATTGTCGCTGCCTATCATATGCGGGATTTCTTTCTTTTTTAACAATATTCTATTGTATGTATATACCACATTTCTAAAAAATGTATCCATCATAGATACTTAGGTTGTTTCTGTCTCTTGGTTTTTGTGAATAATGCTGCAATTTAAGATAATTTTTTTTTTTTTTTTTTTTTTGAGACGGAGTCTTGCTCTGTCGCCCAGGCTGGAGTGCAGTGGCGCGATCTCGGCTCACTGCAAGCTCCGCCTCCCGGGTTCACGCCATTCTCCTGCCTCAGCCTCCTGAGTAGCTGGGACTACAGGCGCCCGCCACCGCGCCCGGCTAATTTTTTGTATTTTTAGTAGAGACGGGGTTTCACCGTGGTCTCGATCTCCTGACCTTGTGATCCGCCCGCCTCGGCCTCCCAAAGTGCTGGGATTACAGGCGTGAGCCACCGCGCCCGGCCGATAATTTTTTAAAGAAGTGCAGAATTGCATGGATTTTATGCTACTGTTTATGTTTAAAAAAGAAAGAAGGGGAAGAAGAGAGAAAGGAAGGAGGAAAGGGAGGGAAGGAGGAAGAGAAGACATTCTTTAACAGTAATCCACAAGAAGGAGAAACAGTAATTGAAGTACGGGGTAGGTGGAAGATTTACTTCCCACTGTGAACGCTTTTGTACTTTTAAAATTTTGCACCATGTAAATGTATTACCTATTTTAAAACCTAAATAATTTATTTTTAAAATACCTCAAGTCCTTTCCTTGCATTTCTCAAAGCTCGTACCAGTAACTTTATTCCACTTTCTGTCCATCCATCTACTCTTATTCCATACCCTGAAGTTGATCCAGTGTCTCTTTCAAGGCTTGCTGGCCTCCCATCTGCTAAGCCCTCTCCTTCCGGCCCGGACCTCCTGTCCACCCCCTCTCCTCTCTCTCAGCACCTTGTAATCAGCTTAGTAGTCTCTGATTACCTGCTCCCCTTTTCCTTCCACCTCCCCAGGCAGCATCCTACCTGACTGAGAGACGTCTTCCTGCCTTGTGTGTGGGGTGTAGGATTGAGGGTGTTGGCTGAGAGAAAGCTATAATTTTCATATTATTTTTATTCCATTCTACTAGTACAAGGTAAAAAAGGAAAATGTGCCTAAGAAATGTTTGAAGGGAAGAATTAACAGAATTTAGTAACTTGTTCTCCTACTTCCTTACTTCCTCCTCCAACCACATCATTCACTACTGCCAACTTATTTCTCCTAGCTCTGAAACTTGGATTTTTTTTTTTTTTTTGACTTTTTGCATTTTGGAGTGTGAGCATAAGATTTGGAATCTCACAGACCTAAGTCAAATTCTGGTTAAATTCAGCAGTGTGATGTGAGCAGATGTGCTCACTCTGCCAGGTCCAAAACTGTCTTGCAGGGTTGCTATGAAATTTAGACATCGTATATTAGAACACCTGGAATAGAGTGTCACATTGCAGGTGTTCCATAAAGGATGAGAATTCTTATCACTCTCCATCCCGTTTAAAATCCTCCTCACCCATCTGATGGATCCTTGTCACTTTGCTGTAACCCATCCTGGCTCCTCCTGGAGGACGCAGCTGCATTTCCCCCACAGCCTTTCTCCTTCTGAGCATGGAGCTGGAGCAGGTGGCCTCCTTGTTCCTCCTTGCCGCTGTAGATCCACATCAAAAAGCCTCCAATTTCAATCTCCTGTCATCAAAGGACATGACTCACTCGCACTGCTGCATCCTGTAGAGATGGTGCTACCGTCGCGTGTGTATGATTTTGCCTCTCAACTCACTGTGACTCTCCCCAACATTACTTCTAATAGGTGGTTATTTCCAAAGACATATGAGTGATCCAATCACTTGGCCTCTGGGTTCTCTCTATCTTTGTCCTCCAGTGATCTTGTCCTCCTCCTGATCATAAGCAGCACCTCCCATGGCCATTTCCAGACCTTGCATTCCCAACAACCACCAACCTCATTATCCAATTTTATGCACCTCCTTCTCTGACCATTACTCCCATCTTTCCAGCTCACTCCCTCTCATACCCTGACTACAACAGTCCTTTGATCCTGCTGGGAGCTCCAATCTCTTGGCCTTGGCTCCTTCCCATTGGCCCTGGCCCATGCCCACGGCCTCTTCTCTTACCCAATTTGAGTACCATGCTCCTTCATGATCTTCATATGCTTGCATCAGCTCCTGATGTACTGGCCTCTACCTCACTGTGTCATACTCAATTGGTGCAACCACAATCCTGGTAAAACCCAGCTCTACATACTTCATACCTGCACCCATTAAATTAAAACAGACCAGAGAAAAAACCAATGGGCTCCTCTTTAAATGCACGACCTCGAACCCCTAAGTAGACCTTTTATGTTTCCCAGCAGACATTCTATATTTTTGTTTCTATTCCAACTATATTTTCTTGCTCTTTTAGATCACTATTTCCCAACCTGAGGAACAATTTGAAAAGAAAAATCTTTCTTCTCTCAAATGTCCAAAACCTCCTCTCAACCTCACTCTGAGATGCTCTTGCTTCTTTCTTGGTTTTTTAAGAAACGGAAATGAGAATACCATGTCCACGAACCCTTATGTCTATGTTGACTGCAGCGTCTTTCCTTGTATCTTCTGCCATCCTGTCCATTGCTAGAGGTGAACTGTTTGTGCTGCCCTCTGATGCCAACCCTAAGGCTGAAACTGCTGCCTGTGCTCTGAATCCCACACATTCCTGAGGAGATCGTTCTAGCAATTTCTTCTTCTCTCCTGCATTCCTATTTTTTTCTCCTCTCTGCTAGATTATTCTCATCAAGCAAAATGCTCCTTTCATCCCACCAGCTGTCATCCCATGTTTATGACCCCCTTCATAGCAAAATTCCTGGAATGTGTGTCTCCTCTTGGTGTCTCATTATTTTCCTGTTTTATCTCATCCTCACTCATCAGACTTTGGTTTTCACACTTCACAGAAGAGGAATAAAATAACGTGTCAATGTTTCCGATGATCTCCACTTGACAAAATTGAATGACCCTGAATCAGTCCTCATTCGGCTTAACCTGAGAGCCGCGTTTCTCATAGCTCACGATCATCCTTTCTTCCTGGAAGCACTTTCTTCTTTGGGCTCCAGGACACTAGTCTTCTGGTTTCCTCCTATCACCATGGCTATCACCAGTGATGGTGCCTCCTCTTCTTCCCCACTTCTTCTTTTTTTCTTTTTTTGAGATGGAGTCTCACACTGTCACCCAGGCTGGAGTGCAGTGGCGTGATCTCTGCTCGCTGCCTCCTGGGTTCAAGCGATTCTCCTGCCTCAGCCTCCCGAGTAGCTAGGATTACAGGCACCCGTTACCAGGCCCAACTAATTTTTGTATTTTTAGTAGAGACAGGGTTTCACTCTGTTGGCCAGGCTGGTCTCAAACTCCTGACCTCATGATCCACCCATCTTGGCCTCACAAAGTGTTGGGATTACAGGCGTGAGCAACTGCGCCCGTCCTCTTCCCAGCTTCTTAACACCAGAAGGCCCTACAGCTCATTCCCTGGACGTCTTCTCTTCTGTCTATATACACCCATTTTCTCGGGGGCTGTCATTCAATTTCAAAGTTCCATAAGCCATTTGTATCTTATACCTCCCAAATTTGTTATCTCTAGCCCTCTCTTCTCCTCTGAACTCTCAACTAGCATATCCAGCTGCCTACTCAACATCTCTATCTTAAAGTCCAATCGAGATATTACATTTTAACATGTGCAAACACAAGCTCCTGATCTTCTCTCAAGATCTTACTCCACCTTTACTCCTCCCCACATCAGTTGACAGCAACTCCATTCTTCCCATTGTTCAAGCCACAAATCTTAGAGTCATCCGGATC
This sequence comes from Theropithecus gelada, assembly GCF_003255815.1. Lineage (NCBI taxonomy): Eukaryota > Metazoa > Chordata > Mammalia > Primates > Cercopithecidae > Theropithecus > Theropithecus gelada. Next base: position 67,926,428 of record NC_037684.1, read on the forward strand.
CTTTTTTTTCCTCTCATGACTCCTAAAGCAATTTGTTAAGACATCCTACTGGCTATACCTTCAAAATTTGTATGGAATCAGGCCATTTCTTACCATCTCTACCACTACCCCCAGTGCCACACCACTGTCTTCTGTATTATAGCACCAACTTGCTAGGTGGCCTCCTTTTCCACCTTTGCCCCTTATAGCCTATTATCACAGCAGCTTGGTTGATCCTACTGAAAGCAATCTCAGCCTATGGCACTCCTTTGCTCAAAACTTTCAATGATGTCCATTTCTCTGAGAGTAAAAATCAAAATCTCACAGGCAAGGCTTCATGTGAATTGACTCCCTTTACTCACCCCTATTCATCTTTGGGATCACTCTGTCCCCATTTCCCTTGCTTCCACACTGCTCCTTGATCACACCAAGCATGCTTCCATCTCGGGGACTTTGCACTGGCTGTTCCTTCTCCCTGCAATATACTTCCCCCAAGGATATGCAAAGCAGTACCCCTATCCTTCCAAGCCTTTGCTTAAATCTTATCTTCTCAGTGAGGCCAACCTCAACATTTATAATTGCAGCCCCTCCAACCCACACTCCTGATTTCCTTCACATGCTTTATCTTTATTCACAGAACTTACTGTTTCTTGACTGTCTGTCCCTTAGAATATAAGCTTCATGAGGTCAGAAATGTTTCACTGTTTTGTTCATGAGTGTATCCTCCTAGCACCTAGAAAAGTACCAGCACATAGTAGATGCTCAGTAAATACTCATTGAATAAATGAATGAGTAGTTTTTTGGTTTGTTGTTGTTGTTGTTGTTGTTTTGAGACAGGGTCTCACTCTGTTGCCCAGGCTGGAGTACAGTGGCATGATTTCAGCTCACTGCAGCCTCAACCTCCCTGGCCTCAAGCAATCCTCTCACCTCAGCCTCCTTAGTAACTGAGACTACAGACATGCACCACTACAACCAGGCAATTTTTCTATTTTTTTGTGGAGATGAGGTCTTGCTATGTTGCCCAGGCTGGTTTCTGACTCCTGGGCTCAAACAATCTGCCCTCCTCAGCCTCTCAAAGTGCTGGGATACAGGCGTGAGCCACCGCGCCTGGCTATGAGTTGCTTTTCACTTCATAGAGAGTTCACATTCATTATTTTTCTGTCACTCAAAGCCCTTAAAAATCCCACCCACAACTATTCCTTTTTCTTCAGATAGTATACATTCAGTTATTTGATAAACATCTTGAGTGCTTTCTATATGCCAGATCCTAGAGAGAACTGTGACTATATAAAAATTAAATAAGGTAGAGTCCCTGCCTTTGAGATCCTAGGAAAATTCCAGTTCATCCTGTTTCCCAGTTAGGACTTCTGCCCTGGGTCCAAATGGTTCTTTCTTAACACGAATGTGATGAAGCTTAATTTGTAAACTTTCCTTCCTTTTTGAGCTCCCTTTACTGATTGTTGTAAGTTCCCAGTTCAGTGAATGTTTCCAGACAGACCAGGCAAAGACCATCCTCTAGAATCTAACATGCTGGGTCCAGGTATTCTATTTCACAGCCACTGGGGCTTATTGATCATGAGTCATATGAGTTCATATTTCCTTTTGATTATTTATGTATTGGTAGCTTTCTCAACACATTATATGAGCATCTGTTTGTCTTTCTGGTATTCTCCTTCCATCAGTTGTGAGATTTTGACAGTCAAAGATTCCTGGTGAGTTGTACTGACAACTTTTTTTTTTTTTTTTTTTTTTTAGACAGAGTCTTGCTCTGTCTTCAGGCTAGAGTGCAATGGTGCAGTCTCGGCTCACTGCAACCTCCGCCTCCCGGGTTCAAGCTATTCCCCTGCCTTAGCCTCCTGAGTAGCTGGGACTATAGGCGCATGCCACCACGCCCGACTAATTTGTTATATTTTAGTGGAGACAAGGTTTCACCATGTTGGCCAGGATGGTCTTGAGGTCCTGACCTCATGATCTGCCCGCCTTGGTGTACTGACAACATTCGAAGTTACTGGTAATAGAAACTTAATTTAAACTAGCTTGGAAAGTTCAAGAGCAGCTTGATTTAGGAGCTCAAACAAAGTTACCGAGACTTAGTCTTTCTCCATCTGTAAGCACTCTCTTCTCCATATTAACTTTATTCTAAGGCTGTATTGGTTGGGAAGGTGACCAACAAAAGCTCCACACTAGCAGAAAAGAGAAGGTATCTCTTCCGTGAAAAGTCACATAAGACACTTTGGCCTGACTCTCACTGGCTCAGATTTGGTTCCATTTGGTTCCTATGGATTTGGGGATGAATACTGAAAAAAGGAGCTGTGTTGGGTGGCCAGAACCACCTAACGTTCACCCTGAAGATGGATTCAAGATCGTCAACTTTGCTTGCCTTTTCAAGCTGCCCCTCCTACCACCTGCAGACAGAAGGTCATGTTTATCTGCATGTGTCCTACTTTTTTTGCCTCTGGCCTTTGTGACTATTTTAATCACCTCCTATTCACCCCGTTGATGAGGGAGGGATTCCTGCCCAAGAGTAATGGAGGTGGCTAACCATACAACACCCGACATAGGACAGACACCATTGACAGCAGTTTATCCATCAATATACTCACAGCTCAGCGGAGGACACTGAGCCATGCAGAGCCACACCGGGATTGCTCTTGGGAACAGGCTGAACGACAAGGGGCGGTGGAAAGCACACTTTGTATTAATAGGATCAAGAGGGTGTAGTGGTCCCTGGATCTCATTGGGGGATGCAATTGGCTGGTTTAAATCCCTCCACCAGCTGGCAGGGAACTGAAGTCTGCTTTTCAGGGATAAGCAGTAACTGTGCCTGGTCCTCTGGATAAAGAGTTTTTTGTTTTTTCTTTTTAATTTTTTTCTGAGATGGAGTCTCACTCTGTCACCCAGGCTGGAGTGCAGTGGTGTGATCTTGACGCACTGCAACCACCGCCTCCTGGGTTGAAGCGATTCTCCTGCCCCAACCTCCTGAGTAGCTGTGATTACAGGTGCCCGCTACCATGCCTGGCTAATTTTTGTACTTTCAGTAGAAATGGGTTTTCATCATGTTGGCCAGGCCTCAGTCTTGAACTCCCAACCTCAGGTGATCCACCCGCCTCAGCCTCCCAAAGTGCTAGGATTACAGGCATTAGCCACCGTGCCTAGCCGATAAAGAGTTTTCTGGCTAGAGGACTTTATCCCCAGGAGCAGAATGGGAGGAAAATTTGTAAGCAGACAATTCAAGGGCCTCCCCAATTTATCAGATGTCAAGGTCATATATAATGTTCGACCCTACTATTAGGCCATCCAGCACAGTGACCTGCAAAAGGTTGTATATAGCTTTATAAGCCTTTTTTAGATGAGGCTTTCTTTAAGTTCTCAGAAGTGGAACGCCTGCCTTTCTTTCCTGTGCACCTCTGTTCCAGGTTGTTCTACCCGTCCTGGCCAATGAGAAGAATCGCCTCAACTGGCCCCACATGGTATGTGAGGATGTCAGGCGGCACGCCCACAGCCTCCAGTGTGACCTCTCGGTTATACTTGAGCAAGTGAAGGGAAGAACTTTGCTGCCTCTTCCAGCAGGCTCAGAAAAAATGGATTTTGTGGATTCCAAAAGTGAGACAGTGTAAGTACTGCCAGTCTGGCCATATGGGCCTCTGAGATACGGGAGATGCTGGTTATCAGAATGTTTTCCTTACAACTTGTCTGTTCCTGACTCTGCACATCTCGTTCTGCACACAAGCCTACTGCCTGCTCTGTTTGCCGACACCCTCAGACTGTGGACTGTGTGTTTACCCTGGTTACTCCCTGGCCCAGCCACCGCATGAAGTCTTCCAAGGCTATTACAGCAACATGGCCTTTTTTTCCGTTCAGAATCATTTCAGGGCTGAGCGCAACCACGCTAACTTTCGGCATTTTGCTTATCAAGATAGTGTCTCATCATTGGCAAAGACCCAGGTCCAGTCTGGGAGGCAGGCACACACAGAATCTTTCAGCAAAGCTGAAACTTTCCAGCATTTACTCTTCCCAGTGTTTACTCAGTGCATAATGTCACAGAACTAACGCTGCTGACTCTTGTTACAGTTCCAGACCCTCCTCCCCCAGCAGCTGAAGACTTTACACGTCCTGAGGAATTTTTTTTTTGGTCTTTTTTCAAGTAGTAACAAATCTGGCTTTGTTGGGACCTGGCTTTGTTGGGAATTCATGCCTCCTGCCCCTGAGTGGGCATTAAAACCCCAGCTTCGTCTCCTTTTAGAAGTTAAATCCACCATCAGCTTCTGTTTACCATGCTGACTTTCGAGTTCTCTTCGTTTCTATCCCTTGGGAATTCTCTTCCCTTTTCAAGCCGGGCTGCATATATAAATATTAATAGTATATTTTGTTATATTTTATTCAGCATCTCTATGTACTTGTGGCAACAGATAGCCTTCCTACATGAGCTCGGTCTACCACTGTCAGGAGTTTCCCAATGTATTACTGTCAACATTGTGTACTCAGGATCCATTATTTGATCCGAAGAATAAGTAATGCATGCAACAGTAATGCATGCAATGCATTATAAAATACAACAATGTACTTTATAATGAGTTTTTTCTATCGGAAGTAATTTCCTACATATGCAATTTGAAGTAATTTCCCGGTTAACTGGAAAACTTATTGTGGTTTAATAAAGACATCCAATCTTCAAAATAAATAAATTCCAACTACCCCTTTTCTAGTCCCTTTATATTTTAACTTACTAACATTCAGTGTGTGTTTATAATCATTGCTGAATTTATCTCGGTTTGTTCAAGTTTGATAATTTCCCAAAAGGCTGGATCATTTTAGGGGAAGTGGGTGTCTTTTTCCTTTAATACCTTCCACAATCACTTGTGCCATATCATTTCTCAGCTAATATAAATTTAATTTAATTAAGTGGAAGTGGGTTTCTGACATAAAAATGTGAACTGTATGTCCTCTTTCTTTGTCATTGTGTCCTTGGTTCTTTGCACGTTATCATTTTCAGTTAAGACTGTGAAAATAATGACCAAAATGTATTTTTAAAAAGTTAACCACTTCCAAATATAGCTAAGTTACTTTCTTTAGAAGTTGTATGAGGGGGAAAGTTTGGGAATTCTATTCTTCACTGGAAAAATGACGACCAAGTGAAATCATGATGGTGGTATTCAGGTGGCTGATTGTCAGCCTTGTGAAGGAGGAAATAACCTATTTCCTCTTGCTGCAGAGGTCAGAGCTAAGACCAAGATGAGGAAATCACAGGGAGGTACATATGGTTCAGTATAGAGACAAACGTTCTCTTTGGTAGAGCCAACCTACTGAGAAATGTGCTGCTTTGTGAAGTTGAGAGCTTGCTGTCACTGGTAGGATTCAAGCAAGCATTGGGTGGTCATCTGAATGTTTTCTGTCCCAGGTATTCCTGCATTCGCAGGACAACGTACTGGCATTCAAAGTTCTTAAGCTGGTCTTCAGAATACTGATGAGCCCTGAATCTGTGTGAAAAAATGTATATACACACACACAAGCTTTTTTTTTTTTCTGGAGAGAGGGTCTGTACTTTTCATTGACTAGTCAACAGACTATTATCCATAAAAGTTAAGAATGCATGGGCTAGATGAAATTTCTCACCTTTTTTTTTTTTCACATTTGGGATTCTGTTTTGGGGTACACCCAGGGTTATTTTCACGTTTCAGGGTTTTTGTTGTTATTGTTGTTGTTGTTTTGTCTTTCACAGCTTGGATTCTATAGATAAGTCAGTCATCTATGCCATTGAGTCTGCAGTGATCAAATGGAGCTACCAAGTCCAGGTGGTACTGAAGAGAGAATCTTCCCAGCCACTCTTACAAGGGGAGAATCCCACCCCTAAGGTGGAGTTGGAATTCTGGAAGAGCAGGTAGGCAGGAAGGCACATGCTGGAACTCTGGGGTGAAGATGTCTTACAGAGACTAAAGCTAGAGCTTGCCTGGGTTAAGCCACCATTGAGCCTGTTCTTCCCTGTAGGTATTTCACGTCATCACTGAGGGAGACAGCTCTGTGTCATTGGGTCAACAGAGTTTTTTGATAGACTGGGAGATGCACACTTTCCCCCAGATTCAATAGTCATTTTCCCTTTCCTGGGCTAACATCAGTATGTCTTCTCACATTTTTTCAAAGGCTCTTTGGACTACATGTAAAATTAATCAACTCTCTTTAACATTTTTCTTCTAAGTTGTCTGCTCCCTTCTCCTTGGACAGTTGAGGCCACATGCACACACCTTTTGTAAAGTTCTGAAGACGGAGGGGTTTGGGGGAGTTGGCTGCAGTTGCCTTTCCTGTGCCCCGGCTCATCACTCGTAGGGCTGGAAAGTTCATCATCCAGGATGTTTGTCCAGAAAGGCTTCATTATTGCTCGTGCTCTTGCTTATTCCGCCTCCTCCTCCCTATGTCTTCACTCCTATTTATTATTGTGCTGATAAATCCTTTACTCAAAAGGAGACAGACAGATGTTAGAGGCAGATGTGTCTGTCCTCACATGGAATGGAAATTATCGGTGTCACATGACCAGACATGCCTGTAGGGCTCCAGCCTTTTGTCTGTACCACCCTGCTGAGATGTCCATGCTCTTGCCTGGCTTCTGATCATTCTGCTGACCTACTGCAAGGCCCTTCTCTTAGCACCCTTGCTCCAATAACGCCTCTCTCACCCTGACTCAACCTTACTGCCAGAGCTAATGACCTCCAGCTGCCAAGCTTTTTGAGCCACCAGATGGTCACAGCAGTGTTTCCTGGAGCTGCCCCTTTTAACCCATGTTCCCAGCTCAGGCTTTTGCCCTCACTGTGCTGGGAACAGATGTCCAGGCTGTTTGGGCTGGAGCACAGCCTCTGTGGAAGCACCCTGAGGCAGGGCTCCTCTCTTTCTGTGTGACGATGGGCCGTTACAGTGTGACTGGCATTTCCTGATGCTTACCTGGATTCACCCTTCTTCCTGATATTGCAGGTATGAAGATCTGCAATACATTTATAATCAACTGAGAACAATAAAGGTGAGGGGCATGGCCAAGCTCCTGGACAAGCTTCAGAGTAGCTACTTTCCAGCTTTCAAAGCCATGTACAGAGATGTTGTTGCAGGTGAGGACCAGCAAGTGTTTTCACAAATGTGTTTGACTCAAATTTACTGTTGAATGATGCATTCACCTCTCTCTGTCTGAATTCAGCAACTTTAAGTCCTTATAAACTTCCAACCCGACACAAACTAGCATGGTGACAAGAACACCACATCTAGATACAGGAGAGCAGCTAAACAGAGCTATGCTGTTTGCAGTTCCACTGCTGTAGGGCCTTGGGCAAATTCACCTAGCTCCTCTGAGCTTTAGTACGTGTGATGGTTATAGAGCATACACTTCTACCCACTTTTCGAGGTCCATCCATGTGAGATTATACAGGTGGAAGAACTTATTGACTGAACACGGCAGTGTTCCTGGAGCTGCCCCTTTGTGTCTTTCAAACACTGGGACCACAGGACATACAGTTCTGGGGTGGCCATTATGGAGCCTAGTCCATCTGTCCTAATCAAGGACTACCCTTGCAAGACAGCCTGACCATGCCTTCCAGGACCTGGGATTATTGGCTGGAACCCCTCATTAACTAAGTGCTTGTACCTGCCTGGCACACTGGGAACTCCTGGGTCTGGTCAAAGGTCTCTCTGGGCACTGTCTTCAGGGTCTGGAAACTACTAGAAGAAAGTTCTTCCATCAGACCTACCTACAGCTGCTGCTTTGCACTGTACAAATGCGTGTTGTTATCTCTCACCTCTGGAATTCAGGTCCCTCCACCTTTGGCTCCTTGAGAAATCTCTATTCCATTTCTGGCTCCATTCTGCATTTTCTGTTCCTACTGTCAGATGGGACTGCAATTTTTCTGGCCATTTGAGCACCAGGCAAGATCCACTCTCATCAAAATTGCCAAGCCAGCAAAGTCTATGATTAGAAGTAGGTAAATTTTTTCAGGACTCTCTCTCCCTTCCTTTGGGGCACTGTGTATCTTCTCCCTTTTTCCTATGAAATCTCCTCTTTGCTCTTCAGTGTCACAGGTCAAAATGTGCTTTTAAAGGTCTTTGTCATTTCACATAGTCAATTTTTAGGCATTCACGTACCTCCTTTATATGTGCTGTACATATGTACAATCTGTAGCACTGTATTGCTTAATATTTTTCTCTACATTGACTCCCAATTTAACCTAACTAGACAACATGAAAACTTTAAATCACTGCCATAAATGGAAAGCTGGTATCATTTGCCAAAACCAGGGCTCTTACCATTTAACTTTATTTTTTTTAGACAGAGTCTTGCTCTGTTGTCAAGCTGGAGTGCAGTGGTGCGATCTCGGCTCACTGCAAACTCTGCCTCCCGGGTTCACGCCATTCTCCTGCCTCAGCCTCCCGTGTAGCTGGGACCACAGGCGCCCGCCACCAGGCCCGGCTAATTTTTTGTATTTTTAGTAGAGACGGGGTTTCACCGTGTTAGCCAGGAAGGTCTTGATCTCCTGACCTCGTGATCCGCCCGCTTTGGCCTCCCAAAGTGTTGGGTTTACAGGCGTGAGCCACCGTGCCCAGCCTGGTTGCCAAGTTTCTATGTCCATCTGTGCTGCTCTAACAGAATACCACAGCCTGGGTAATTTATAAAGAGCAGAAATTTATTTCCCACAGTTCTTGAAGCTCAGAAGTTCGAGATCAAGGCGCTGGCAGGTTAGGTGTCCAGTGAGGGCCTGGTCTCTGCTTCCAAGATGGCGCCTTGGTGCCACATCCTCCAGAGGAGAGGAACTCTGTGTCCTCACCTGACAGATGGTGGAAGGGCAAGCCAGCCCAACTCTATGTGAAGCCTCTTTGATAAGGGCCTTAATCCCATTCATGAGGGAGAAGCTCTCATGGCCTAATGGCCTCTTAAAGGTACCAACTCTTAACACCATCACATTGGCCATGAAATTTCAACACCTGAATTTTGGAGGGGTCCCATTCACACAGCAGCAATTAAGGATGTATGTAGGTGGATATGTGTGCAAAGGAAGGCACACAAAGAAGGGCTGGCTGGAGCCAGTGCGCACTGGTTTGCTGTGGCTCATGAAGGGCTGCTGTATGCATTGTTTTAACCCTTGCACCCCCATTCTCCCAAGCAGCACTCAGCGAAGTCAAATTGGTAACCTAGAAATGGACATGGTAGGAATACTGGGAATATTTACACCATAGAAATTGGCATATGCTACAAATAAACATGTTTGTCCTCAAAGAGTCTGTTGTTAAAGACTTTACAGCCAACCACTGGAGATCACTATGCACTTTGCTATTTATATTTACATTCTTTAAAAAGATATGAGCCCAGCTGGGCACAGTGACTCATGCCTGCAATCCCAGCACTTTGGGAGGCTGAGGCAGGCAGATCACTTGAGGTCAGGAGTTCGAGACCAGCCTGGCCAACACGGTGAAACCCCGTCTCTACTAAAAATACAAAATAAGCTGGGCGTGGTGGTGCATGCCTGTAATCCCAGCTACTGGGGAGGCTGAAGCAGGAGAATAGACTAAACCCAGGAGGTGGAGGTTGCAGTGAGCCAAGATGGTGCCACTGCACTCCAGCCTGGGTGACAGAGTGAGACTCCATCTCAAAAAAAAAAAAAAAAAAGGTATGAGCCCAGCTCGCTCTCTCACTCTTCACACGCCTTGTCATCCAAGGATATTGCATCCTGGGTAGGATGGTCAACCCTTTTCTCAAGTATTGTGCTCTTAAAAATCAAGGCAGTGCTAATTGGTATAATTAAAAGAGACTGTGATTTTTGAAAAGATTTCAAAACAGGGTATCATAAAGAGAAAGCTCCTATAGCATGACAGTCTCAGCCTCTTTTCTCTCAGCACTTACAGAAGCAAGAGCAGGCGCTCATTAGAATGACTGTTGGATTCTGAAATCCCCCACCCCAATACAGCGGTTCTAATATTCACCATCAGCTCCTCCTCTTGAAAATCCCTGCCCTAATCAATTTACTGTGACATTTGACTTTGCAAAAATTTGATTCACATACTGCTTTCCACAGCCTCATTGGGGTTGTAAAGTACAAACATACACATCAACATATTTTTGTGTATGGTGAGCCTCCATGAAGCCGAGGGTTCAATGTAATAAACTGTGAGTCGTCTTCCTTTTCCTCAGCTGGATGGGATTGTTTGTTTCGTGGGAGGGCCCTGGGAAAGTTATTTAGACCTTAATTTCTTCACTTATAAAGTACTAAAGTACTAAAACTGGCTTGCAGGGCTTCCTGTGAGATGGTAAATATCTCATAGACAGTAAGTGGAACAATTCCCGGCATATTGAAACTGCTTGCTAAATAGTGTATATTTCGAGTTCCCTTTAGGATGAATGCAGAGCTTCATCCACATACTATCACCTAAGACCACCTACTCTCATATGATACCACCTGATTATCTGCCCAGGACAGAACTAGCCTTTATAAACTCGCCCTTCCAGCTTAGTTTGTCCAGTGACCTTTTGCATTCCCTCTAAGTTGCTATGCAGATATTAGCATCCAGTGCTGCTGGATTTCCTAGTTTCCCCTGTCAATCACCACAAGACGACTGGTTAGATGCCCCTTTCTTTCCTTGGTTGTATTCAGAGGAGATGGTAAGAGATTTTCCTGGCTTTGAAAACCAGCAGAACCTTGCCATAACCCATTTATGTTATGTCTCTATGCTCTCTGACTTTTTATTATTATTATTATTAATAATAAGACTCTTTATTAGTGAATATTCATCAGAGCCACCACCATTTATCAAAACACCTGCATTGGTCCAAGCACTGTGCTAGTTGTTTATAAAGATTCCTGTTGAACTGCCTTCAGCCTTCACAAGGACTCTTTAAACTGATTACAGCTCAGCCTATTTTTGAGGCTCAGGGAGGTTAAAACGTGCCCAAAGTCATACCATTGCCAAGTGTCTAGGCCAGCATTTGAAGGAAAGTCTTTCTGATTCTAAAACTTGTATCGTCTCAAAGATAGCAGCAAAGTAATTGGCAAATATTTACTACCTACCAAGCACCAGATGGAGGCTGGGAGGGCCAAGGAGAAGTCCATTTAGAGGAATGTTACAAGAGAGAACTCTTCGGATCTTATCCTAGTTGTTCAGGGCTCTCCAGTTTCCATATTTCCTCATAAGAGCCAGGAAGTTTCCTGGAACCAGCCTTCTCTCTGCTTTCTCAGTTCAGGGAGAAATTGTACTCGTTGCTCTGCAGATCTTTTACTTCCCAGGGACTAGGGCTCCACCAGGTGGGTATTAGGCTCCAGATGGGAATGGTTGACCATCTCCAATTCCTTCCAGCTTTAGCAGAGGCACAGGACATCCATGTGCACCTGATACCGCTCCAGCACCACCTGGAAACTCTAGAGAATGCAGAATTTCCGGAGGTGAAGCCCCGGCTGCGGCCCCTGCTCCACGTGGTCTGTCTGATTTGGGCCACCTGCAAGTGCTACCGCTCCCCGGGGAGGTTGACTGTGCTGCTCCAGGAGATTTGCAACCTTCTTATCCAGCAGGTGGGCTGCCCGGGGATACCCAGCAACTGCTCCCTGGGGGGTGGTTGGCATCTAGTCACAGGAGAGAGACAAGTGTCCTTTTTTCTGGGCGGGGAAATAATTATGTTCCAAAGAGTTCTTACACTTGAATTACAGTATTTTACTCTCAGAAGCCAATAATTTACAAAGACATTTTCAGTAATATTAGAACACTTGAGCCGTCCTGTCTTCCCTTCCCCTCTGCCTAAGAGGAGATAAGTAGAGGTGGTGAATTTCAACCTCCTTAATGATCTATGAAGAAGGACTGGTAATGGAGTCAGCACAAAGCCTAAGCAGTAAAGCGTGCAGCCTCTGATGTCAGGTGATGCTGTAACAATCCCTGGCTTTGCCACTTGGTAGCCAGTATACCCCTTGTGTGCCAGGACAAGTCACTTCCTGTTCTGTGCCTCACTCCCCTCCTCTGTACAATGGTGAAAACAAAACACCTTATCTCTTTTTGGGTTGCTGGGTGATTTGTGGCTTCAATGTGACAATGCATGTGCCCTGCACATGGTAAGATCCTGGTACCCATAAGCTATTGAGAAGCAGCTTCTTAGATTATGCACTTCATGCTCCTTCTTCTTAGGGACCCTTGTAGCACCAACCAGGGCAGTGTAAACCTTGAGGAGTATAACTTCAAAAAGAACTAGAGAGCCAGGCGCGTTGGCTTATGCCTGTAATCCCAGCATTTTGGGAGGCCGAGGCGGGCAGATCATGAGTTCAAGAGATCGAGACCATCCTGGCCAACACGGTGAAACCCCATCTCTACTAAAAATACAAAAATTAGCTGGGTGTGGTGGCACGCACCTGTAGTCCCAGCTACTCGGGAGGCTGAAGCAGGAGAATCGCTTGAACCTGGGAGGCGGAGGTTGCATTGAGCCGAGATCGCGCCACTGCACTCCAGCTTATTGACAGAGCGAGACTCCATCTCAGAAAAAAGAAAAAAAAAAAAAAAAGAACCAGAGAGCTTAAGGAGGTTTGGGTGATCTCTCCAAACCAGTTTCTTTTTCTTCTAAGGGGCTGTGTCTCTGAGAAAATAACGAACAAGCTTAATAAGTAACTAAGAATAACTAACGTCTGTGGGGTACATTGCAGGCTGCAAAATCCTGTTACCTTCATGATTTCCATCAATCATCAGATAAACCCTGCAAGGTGGGCAGGGAAGGTCTTATTATTTATTATATTCTTTAAAGATGTGGGCTACAGTTCAGGGAGGTTAACTGACTTGCCCAAAGACACCCAAACCAGGACCCCAGCCCAGGCTGTTTGACTGCTTCTAGGCTAGTGCCTTTCCATTACTCCATGTTTATCAGCCAGAACTCTTTTCGTTGAAAGTGTAAGAAAACCCAAACCAAAAGTAAGAGCAAAAGAAGAAAACATATTGGCTCATGTGCCTTGAAAGTCTAAGGTAAGCCTGGCTTCAGCCCTGACTTGCAATGTGGCCTTAGATGATGTCAGCCAGACACAGGGACCCACCCTGTAGTGGTGAAGGTGGCTGTCCCTATAGCTCCAGCTTTTCAGTTTTCCAGGTGTAAGCCTCTTCAAGACAGAAAAAGAATTATGGTCCAAATAATTCTTGCACTCGAATTACTTTACTATTGAAAGCCAATAAGTCACAAAAGAACACCTGGGAAAGGGCACCTGCTCCAGCCCCAGCCAGCCCAACAAAGTCTTATTGTGTTTCCTTGTCTCTGGCTACTTGCCCATTCCTGAGCCCATCACTGTAGCTTCAGTCACTAAGACTATTTGGCCAAAACCCAGGTCTCAGTCCACATGTGGAATGGAGAGCGAGGTCAGATGATTCCTCTCTTATCCCCATGAAAAATATTACTTGGGCAATGATTCAGTTCAGAGTTGGTGTTGCAAAGTTACAGGATGTCTGCACCTGCTCATTGATACTAATCTGTTTGTATACCAGGCCTCTCATTATCTCAGCCCAGAAGACCTGCTGAGAAGTGAGATAGAAGAAAGTCAGAGAAAACTGCAAGTGGTCTCAGACACTTTGAGCTTCTTCAAGCAAGAGTTTCAGGACAGAAGGGAGAATCTCCACACTTACTTCAAAGAGAACCAGGAAGTCAAGGAATGGGATTTCCAGTCTTCTTTGGTCTTTGTGCAATTGGATGGCTTCCTGGGACGACTGCACGTGGTGGAGGTGAGTGTGCTCCTCACCTCAGGCTCCCAGCCCCAGACAGAAAGAAGCAGTCCAGGGGTCCAAAAAGTGGAATAGGAAAATGCACAACACAACCAGATAGCCAACCCTCCATCAGCTGGAATAATCCGTAATAAAGGTTCCATTGGCCAGCACAGTGGCTTACGCCTGTAATCCCACCAGCACTTTGGGAGGCTGAGACAGGTGGATTGCTTGAGCTCAGGAGTTTAAAACTAGCCAGGCCAACATGGCAAAATGCCTTCTCTACAAAAAATACACACACACACACACACACACACACACAATTGCAAGGTGTGTTTGGGAGGCCGAGGCAGGCAGATCACGAGGTCAGGAGATCGAGACCATCATGGCTAACATGGTGAAACTCTGTCTCTACTAAAAATACAAAAACTTAGCCAGGCATGGTGGTGGGTGCCTGTAGTCCCAGCTACTCAGGAGGCTGAGGCAGGAGAATGGCCTGAATCCTAGAGGCAGAGCTTGCAGTGAGCCAAGATCACACCACTGCACTCCAGCCTGGGTGACAGAGTGAGGCTCCGTCTCAAAAAAAATAGCCAGGTGTGGTGGTGTGCACCTGTAGTCCCAGCTACTCGGGAGCCTGAGGCAGAGAATTGCTTGAACTCGGAAGGCGGAGGTTTCAGTGAGCCAAGATTGCACCACTGCACTCCAGCCTGGGCAACAGAACGAGACTCTGTCTCAGAAAAAAAAAAAAAAAAAAAGAGGAAGAAGAAGAAGGAGAGGGAGAAGGAGAAGAAGAAGAAATTGTTTTAATAAATAGTTGTTATTGGGATAGATCATCACATAATAGTGGTTCTAGTAGAAGTTTAGGAAATCCTGATCATAGACTCGTTTAGGAAGAAGGCCCAAGGAATCAATGAACTAATTCAATTGGTTTGCAAATTGCCCATAGCTTTTGAACTTGGTTTCAAATAAACTCTGCCTAGAAAGACTGACACTGAGCAAATCTTGGTCAGGCTGACCATTCCCACAAAGCTGGCTGCTTTGAACTTCTCCTCCTCCACTCCCCAATCTCCAAGGCGGCTCCCCAAAGTCCAAAACGAATGAGTCCCTGTGCAAAAGAAACATGACTTTTGCTCAAAGTTATGTCTTTCCCTCCATTATTTAAAAATAAATATGAGTTTTAGTTGAAGTACTAGGGTGAGAAGACATGATTCTTTTTCTTTGGATTGTTTCAATTCTCAAAACTTAATATGTTTAACAGGTCTCTCAACATTTTACAGCTATGTGTTTGCTGATTGGACTTGGAAGGGAGGGTAATGGGCCTAATAAAATGAAATACAGACTTAAACTAAAATGGATTTGAGAAATTCAGGATTGAGTTTAAGATTAAGACAAGAGGCCGGGCGTGGTGGTTCACTCCTGTAATCCCAGCATTTTGGGAGGCTGAGGCAGGGCGATCACTTGAGGTCAGGAGTTCGTGATCAGCCTGGCCAACATGATGAAACCCTGTCTCAACTGAAAATCCAAAAATTAGCTGGGCGTGGTGGCATGTACCTGTAATCCCAGCTACTCGGGAGGCTGAGACAGGAGAATTGTTTGAACTTGGGAGGCAGAGGTTGCAGTGAGCCGAGATCGTGCCATTGCACTCCAGCCTGGGTGACAGGGCGAGATTCCATCTCAAAAGAAAAAAAAAAAAGACAAGAGCCAGAGGGACAGAGAAAGATCGAGAATCATATGTCCAGCTCTCTTGAGCAGGTTTGGAGGGAAGAGAGATACGCTGGGAAGAAGCTGTGATGAACAGAGCAAACCATGGGAGGACAAGGACAGGAGAACATAAGATTGGATCTGTTATCCGTTCAAAAAGAATTGGTTCAGCATAACCATGTGCCAGGCACGGAGCTAGGAACTGAGATACAAAGATGACTGAAATGTGGCTTTCCTGTAAGAGGCTGGTGGACCTGCAGCCACCATAGGAGAAGGAAGACAGACTAAAAGAGGAGATCCGGGAGGAAAGACACAGAATCAGGAAAGTGGGATATATTGAATGCCATCATAAAAGTGAGATTGGGCTGGGTGCAGTGGCTCATGCCTGTAATCCCAGCACTTTGGGAGGCCGAGGCAGGTGGATCACGAGGTCAGGAGTTCGAGACCAGCCTGACCAATGGTGAAACTCTGTCTCTACTAAAAAAAAAAAAAAAAAAAAATTAGCCCGGCATGGTGATGCACACCTGGAGTCTCAGCTACTTGGGAGGCTGAGGCAGGAGAAGTGCTTGAACCCGGGAGGCAGAGGTTGCAGTGAGCCAAGATTGCACCACTGCACTCCAGCCTGGGAACAGAGCAAGACTCCAGTCTAAAAAAAAAAAAAAAAAAAAAAAAAAAAAAAAAGGGAGATTGATGTGTTACTGGGAGCAAGAAAGAGGGGTCTCAAAGCCCAGCAGGACTTTGACAAAAAGTGGGGAACACAAGAGAAAATCAGTTGTGAAACTGGAGTGGGAATTTGCCAGGGAAAACGAAGATGGGAAGGGCATAAAGATAGAGAAAATGTGTGAGAGAGAAAGCCAGAAGCTAGATCTTATGAAAGGTGCACCTTAAACCCTTCATCAGGATCACAGAGACTATAAATAATAGATTATCTAGCTTTATCCTAAATGCCTCTTTTTCCCTCAGCCGTTTCCATCACGATTGCTGTACAGCCCTTCACTCCTCCTGCACTCTGTATTCCTCTCACATCCACCACCAATTCCTTTGCTGCTGTTTAGTGAGAGGTGAGGGACACTCCAGCCCCAACCCATGCCTGGCCTGGGCTGACCACGAAGAACAAATTTCCATCACTGCCTTACAGCAGCCACGTGTGCAGGTGCTCCAGCCCTGCAGATGGCCCTGGGAATGGTAGCAGAGCATGGCTCTGAAGTGACTGCCTGGACAGGGCCCCCAGGCCCTGTGCACACATGCTAATGATTTGACTTTGCATATAGACAGGTATTCTAACACCAGGGCACCTAATCTGTAGGGTATATTCGGTAAATATAAGCAGTGATGGCCACCAGCCTCCCGAGAGTCACTACCCTCACAATAAGTCCTTTCTCAGGCTGCTGCTGTTTTCTGAATCAAGGGCACAGGTGTATAAAAAGCAGTTGCCCCCATTTAATTAGAGGATGACGTGGATGTCACCAAGCTCCCTGCCTTACTGCTGCTTCTTCTCTTGCATGTCATTCTGTCCTTGGCTCCGGTTAGCTTGGCTCCTGTGCCCAGCTACTCCTTTTCTTTTCTTTTCTTTTTCTTTTTTTTTTTTTTTTTTTTTGAGATGGAGTTTTGCTCTTGTTGCCCAGGCTGGAGTGCAATGGCACAATCTCGGCTCACCACAACCTCCACCTCCCGGGTTCAAGCAATTCTCCTGCCTCACCCTCCTGAGTAGCTGTGATTACAGGCACGCACCTCCATGCCTGGCTAATTTTTGTATTTTTAGTAGAGACGGGGTTTCTCCATATTGGTCAGGCTGGTCTTGAACTCCCAACCTCAGGTGATCTGCCTGCCTCAGCCTCCCAAAGTGCTGGGATCACAGGCATGAGCCACCACGCCCAGTCAGCATTTTTTTTTTTTTTTTTTTATGGTTCAGGCAGATACTTTCCTTAGTTTTTTCTTTTATTATTATTATTATACTTTAAGTTCTAGGGTACATGTGCATAACGTGCAGGTTTGTTACATATGTATACTTGTGCCATGTTGGTGTGCTGCACCCATCAACTCGTCAGCACCCATCAACTCGTCATTTACATCAGGTATAACTCCCAATGCAATCCCTCTCCCCTCCCCCCTCCCCATAATAGGCCCCGGTGTGTGATGTTCCCCTTCCCAAGTCCAAGTGATCTCATTGTTCAGTTCCCACCTATGAGTGAGAACATGCAGTGTTTGGTTTTCTGTTCTTGCCATAGTTTGCTGAGAATGATGGTTTCCAGCTGCATTCATGTCCCTACAAAGGACACAAACTCATCCTTTTTATGGCTGCATAGTATTCCATGGTGTATATGTGCCACATTTTCTTAATCCAGTCTGTCACTGATGGACATTTGGGTTGATTCCAAGTCTTTGCTATTGTGAATAGTGCCGCAATGAACATACGCGTGCATATGTCTTTATAGTAGCATGATTTATAATCCTTTGGGTATATACCCAGTAATGGGATGGCTGGATCATATGGTACTTCTAGTTCTAGATCCTTGAGGAATCGCCATACTGTTTTCCATAATGGTTGAACTAGTTTACAATCCCACCAACAGTGTAAAAGTGTTCCTATTTCTCCACATCCTCTCCAGCACCTGTTGTTTCCTGACTTTTTAATGATTGCCATTCTAACTGGTGTGAGATGGTATCTCATTGTGGTTTTGATTTGCATTTCTCTGATGGCCAGTGATGACGAGCATTTTTTCATGTATCTGTTGGCTGTATGCATGTTTTCTTTTGAGAAATGTCTGTTCATATCTTTTCTTGACTGTGTTTCCCTCTCCTTCCCTTTCTCTAATTCTTCCTCCTCCTTTTACTTGGTTCCCCTTTCACTTTGTTCCCTTTCTCTATTTTCTCACTTCCTTGATCTCTTTTTTTGCCCTGAATTTCCATGTTTTTTCATCTTCCTGCGGCTACTCCTTGCCCCCTTTCCTCATATTCCTCCCCTCTTTTATTTTTAATCTCCCAAATGCCTGCTTAGACGCATCACCCTTGCCCTTTGCCATCTTCCTCCTCCCCGAGCTCTTGCCTCCTGAGTCAGTGCAGTGGAACATAGAACTATCAACTGTCCTCTGGCATATTTCATGTAGCCCTTTAGTTAACATTCTGTGTATCTCTGTGATCGATGCCTGTTTGAAATGGGATTAATCTGATCCTCTCCAGTAAGGATTATCATGAACTTAGCCTTATTCATCTTCTGTTCTAATACAATCTATGGCCACTGAGATGATGGTAGCTACAATTAATAAATACATGAAACACCAATGTATTTATCTCTCTGCATGCTCTCGTCAAGGGTTAGAGTGTGAAGAGCTGGTTTTTAATCCCTGCAATTCTCCCAGATTTCATTTCTCTGATGTGAATTGCTTTTTTATTCTGTCACTCTTTTTGCACAAGAGAATTTTGTTGTACAGATCCACTCTTCCTCTCTGGGTGCCTGCTAAATGCCAGAGGTGGGGGTGGCTTGAAAGTAGGGGTATACATTGCCCAGTATTTTTTGGTGTCTGCAGTAAACAGAGTAATTGCATTTTCAGGATACCACTATTCTCCTCTGCCTTCTTATCACAACCATGATACAGCTAATCTCTTGTGTATCTCTTGTAGAGGGAAGAACGAGGAATAAAAAACTAAAAAATTAACATGTTTCAAGAACCTATCCCATGCCAGAGCCTGTATCCTTGCAAATCATCTTAAGAACTGGGGCCTGGTGCAGTGGCTCACGCCTGTAATCCCAGCCCTTTGGGAGGCCAAGGGTGGGGGGGATCACCTGAGGTCAGGAGTTTGAGACAAGCCTGGTCAACATAGTGAAACGCCATCTCTACTAAAAATACAAAAATAGCCGGGCATGATGGCATACCCCTGTAATCCCAGACATCCAGGAGGCTGAGGCAGGAGAATCGCTGGAACCTGGGGGGCAGAGGATGTAGTGAATTGAGATCGTGCCACTGCACTCCAGCCTGGGTGACAGAGCAAGACTCTCTCAAAAAAAAAAAAGAAAGAAAAGAAAAAGAAAAAAAAGAAATGGCTATCAGAATCTTTTCTTTAACAAATGAGCATAACCAGGTTGACACATAAATGAACTCACCCATAGTTACACAGGTTGGAGAGGTGTAGCTGAGATTTATACCCAGGGGGACAGCTAGTTGCAAGTACTGTCTTTGCACCAAACTTTGATATCGTACAGGGAGTTGTAGAGGTCTGTTTCCCTCCTTCCATCCTTTTCTCTCTTCCTTCCTTCTTTCTTTCCTCCCACTGTCCTGGTTTGAGGATCTCAAACTGGTTTTGTGGTTTTCTGCCCTTATACACTCTGTTCTACTTTTGTACACTCAATGTTTACCATACGATTTCTAGGTCTTTATATCAAAGTAAGTTACTCAGGTAAAATTGTAATTCCCATTTCATGAAAGGACCTTATCTGACTTTACGACTTACTAAGAAAATTCCAGAAGTCTGAAATCTTTGCAATTTGAATGCATCATCAAACTTCAAAGAGAAAAAGAGTTGTTGGGTTGCCTCTTGATTCCTTCTTTCATCCTGCCTTCCTGCTTGATGCATCAGTACACACACACACACTCACTGAGTTCATTTTTGTGTCATAGAGTTGTAGATTCTGCAGATCCCCTGTTTGAGTTTCTGCCTGCAGCCTCTTCCCTCCAAACAATGCAGCTTGGAGAGAATTCTCATTTCCTTTATTATAAAACTGCTGTAAAGCTGTGATTCATTTGGAGACAAAATGATTTCCTGCTGAGGCTTTATGCGAAGTGATTAGCAGGTAGATAGGTAATAAGCTGACCTAATATCCACGCCGCGTTTCCTTTTGCTTTTTCTACCGTCTCCAGCCACTCTGCAGCCGCCTTTCATTCTGAGCCTAATTGGGTGACTTCCCTTTTAGCCCGGCTTGAATATGTGGTCACATAGGAGACCATTAGCCACATAAGGTCGGTGGCAGTCGAAAGGTAAAGAAAACAGTCTTTTTCCAAATGACCTTTTGAGATTTTCATCTATGAACGTCTGCTTTGTGCTCTCCCTTAATGAATTCCCAAGGTTCTTCTTTTAAGATGGGCAGCGCGGCCTCTCCTTTGAGCACGGGGTTGCTGTCGGCAGGTCTTGCCATTACCCCTGATTTTGATTCTTCATCTCAGGGGCCAGAGCACATATTGAATCCTCCCCACATGCCCCCACCTGCCACCACCATTAAGTGCTGCACAGTTTTTCATAAGAATAGAACCTGATCAGTCCAGTAAGCAGCCTGGGACCCCAGTGCTCCTTGTTCTGTCTTGAAACAAACACCCAAATGTCCCCATATACACCATTACACATATAATATCCATTAACCCGGTCTAGTGACATCAGAGTGATCACGGTTAATTATAGTGGTTGCCTTTTATTGAAGTCCTACAGGGAACTCTCCATAAACTTGGTAACTCCACAGCAACTTAAGTGTTATCATTCCCATCGACAGGTTAGGAAAGTGAAGCTTAGAAAAGTTAGGTGTCTTGCTTTAAGCCACATAGCTAGTAAATGATGGAACCAGGGTTGTGTAAACTCTGGGTTTTTTTTGTGTTTTTTTGTTTTTTTTTTTTTGCCCTAGATCCTAGGCTCTTTCCACAATGCCATATGTTGTGTCTCTGAAGTGGATATTTCAGCCTGTATGCAACATGATGAATTTCGTGTTTAGTACTGTGATGAATAAAAACAGATATTTAAAAACTATCATTTAAACCTCTTATTGATTTAAATTGCCTCCTATCTGTTTTGTGAGAACTTTGAAATAAACAATGAAAAGAGCTTCCATTTACATAATTTAAGAATCGAAATATTTTGATTCTTAAATCAAAGATTTAAGGCTAATCAAAGATATAACCATGGTCAATGCCATAAATCTGGTGTCTATAGTTGTAAGACAGTTTCCCAGCTGCTTCAGAAACCTTTTCTACAACGCCTCCAACATCAAACTTACTAAAACTCATTCAGTGATGGAGAGCTCACTCCCTCTCTTCATAGCCCATTCTACAGCATTAGATGATTGTGTTTTATTAAATGAAACCACAGGAAATGGGCATTTTTTAGGTTGAAATGATCCCATATCAGCAATGTAATAAGTTCAACCTGTACAGTGAGGTCACATCTGCTTCTTTGTCCCATTCACTCATTTGCCTTCATTCTGCCCTCAGTGTAGCACCAGGGAGGGTTCCCCCTTGCACTGGACCGTGGTCCTGTGGACATTGAAATGTCCTTCTTTATAATTCTCTTCTCTTGTCTATTTTTTTTTCACCAACTGCTCTTCAGAGGTTAGGGTGCCTAGCTCCTCTATCACCTTGTTGCTTTTTTTTTTTTTGGAAGTATTATAGCCAAGTCAAAGAACAAAGAGCGTATATTACTTCACTCAACAAATATGCGTTCGGGGTCAGGGCCTCTTCCAGGCACTGGAAATGCCGAGGTACCTTTGGGGCGTTTACAACTTACTGGACAGAAAATAAGCGAATAGTATAATATAATGCCAAATAATATAATTCCAGGGTGTGATAAGCGCTCTGAATAAGCAGAAGAAGGGGATAGAGAGTTTGGGAAAAAGCTGGATGGGTGGATCTCTTTCCATGGAAGGGTGAGGAAAGGCCTAAGACCTTGAGTTGAGCACCAGATAAAAGTGTTGTCCACCATGTGTGTGTTAAGTTACATAAAACAATGTAAGTATCCCTCTTTTTAAGTGACCAGACTTTCTCCAAAAGTAGGGTGGTTCAATAAATATTTCACTAATACCTAGGAAAAACTGAAGATGAAACACCTTCCTGTCACCTCCCTAGACCGTGCTTTAAGTATTCTTGAGAAATAAAATAGTCTAACAAAATTATCGTCTGGGTTTCTGATGTAATCAAACATATCAAAATGCATCTCCCTTTTAAAATGGTTAGGAAGTATTTCCTAGAAATTGAAATTGACATCCACAGAATTATGAAGCATGAGTACCAAGGTTGCATTTCACAGCACAAGTATGACTCTCCCTATAAAACCAATTACAACTAAGCACTTTCCGAGAGACTTGAATTACTACTGAAGTCAATTTCATTTCCATAAAGTTCATTTCGGTTTTCTTCCCAGTATATCAAGTTGAACCTATTTTTAAAGAAAGACTGCCACTTTTCCCACCATTAGTGGCAAAAGTCCCTCCCTGGTTTTGGCATCTGTCTTCCCTGCCTTGGCTGGTGTCTTCCCTCTTCTCTCCCCTCCCACTTCAGCTGCTTGCCACCAGCCATGCCCAAACACAGCTGAACAAAAACAGGCTTGTTAGATGGCTGCCCAAATCTGCATGGGGACCCTCCAGGCCAAACGGGGAAAGTCAGCCATTGTCCCCACTTCCCAGCGCCTCTGTCACTGCTGCTGGAGTTGGCGTCCCAGCAGGAGAAAGGAGACAGGCAGCCTGTGCTAGCCTAATGGGTTACCCACAGCAGCGGCCATGGGCAGTGAGATTTCCTGCGGTGATACCAGGACCTGCTGGATTTTACAGCATCGGTGTCGTAGTGCACCCCTTAAACCTCCAGAATAGAGGGTCCCTCCCACAGTCCACACCAAATGTTGGCCAAAATGACACAAAGGGAACTTTTGCCGTCCTCTTTCCTGCCTAAGGGGCATGCACATGGATTGGAAGTCATGACAAGAACCGTATCTTGTTTTGGAGGTTTTGTGATGTTTAGGTACTCACAAGAGATAAATTCAATCTGTCCTGCTAGACATGTTCAAGAGGAAGCTCCCATCCTATCGGAGGTGAAGTAGCTTCCATGGACTCAGGAGGGGCTCCTCCCCAAGGCTTCTGGGTTGTGCTGTCCACCTGTCATTGGACCTCAAGCACACCTGGGACACTGCCACATCAATAACAGTGGTGATACTGTGTGTGCAGACCTGGCCTAAATCCCAGGCTTGAGTTAACTGACTTAACACTCAGCATCATGCTACAAGGTGTTGTTATTATTCTGCAGCAGATGAAGAAGCGCAGCACAGAGCTGGTAAATAACTACTTGCCGCCACCCGGCTGGCAGCAGGGCATAACATCCCATGCACACCCAGCAAGGGCACCCTGCAGATGTCTTTGCTTGGCAGAGAAGTTGCAAAGAAGGCCAGTGTCACCCTCTGGGCATGTCTTCAGGACTATTTTGCGACTCTGCTTTCTTGTCAACATCCCCTAGGATTGCTGTCATTCTAGAACTGGATAACATGATCCATTTGAAATGAGCTATTTTAGAGAAATCAGCGATAAAGCTACCAGTTATACAAATAGTTTTATTATTATTTGTTAAAGACCGCAAAGACATAGAGAGGTGGAAGCGTACATTTCACTTATTTATGTATGTATATATTTATTTTGGTTCGCATGAATTTTATTTGACTGTACTTTCTCTTTGCTTTGTTATCGAGTTTAAACAAGAGTTATTTTTACCAATCCAATCTAATGACAAGGTTACGAAACTAATCAGGCTCCACAATTTCCTAAGCAACCACCGCCCCCAGGTTTCCAACTTTTCTCATCCACTGTTGTGATG
Organism: Theropithecus gelada; assembly: GCF_003255815.1. NCBI lineage: Eukaryota > Metazoa > Chordata > Mammalia > Primates > Cercopithecidae > Theropithecus > Theropithecus gelada. Next base: position 67,950,337 of record NC_037684.1, read on the forward strand.
ATGATGGTGATTTTAACTCTTTTGTGAATTGTCCCCATAGGGTCTTCTGAAGACGGCCCTGGATTTCCACAAACTGGGAAAGGTGGAGTTCAGCGGCATCAGAGGGAATGCCCTGAGTCAGCAGGTCCAGCAAATGCATGAGGAATTTCACGAGATGTACAGGCTTTTCTCAGGGTCCTCCTCCGACTGCCTGTACCTCCAAAGCACGGTAGGGTTGGGAAGGGCTGAATCACCAGCTCTGCCTGTGTCCCAGATGCCTCTCACCTGTAGGGTCTAGGCACTTACTTGTATTTTCCATGTGTATTTCCTTCGGCTCTGTGGTCCCAGTGGGTTTGCTAATTACCCTTTGTGTTAGGAGAAATTATTATTCCTTGTGCCAAGAGAAAGATTCTAATTATTCTTTGTGTTGGGAGAAAGATCAAGGAGGCCTCTTCCAACTGTTAACTGCTCCAGACTAATGACACCAGGGTTTCAGAGATGCTGAGGTGGGTATGACCTGACAGTGGAGGTTGTGGCCACCCTGTGGCTTCAGAAGTTTTAAGCTCAGTGAAAGAAGCCAGATCCAGAAAGACAAATGTTGCACGGTCTCACCTATACGAGGCGTCCAAAATAGTCAAAGCCATAGATGCAGAGTGGAATGGTGGCTGCCAGGGGCTGGGGAAGAGACAAATGGGAAGGTGGTGGTCAAAGAGTATAAAGCTTCAGTTATGCATGATAAATAATTGCTGGAGCTCTAACGTACAACATGGTGAAGACAGTTAACAACACTGTATTGTGGGCTGGGCGTGGTGACGCATGCCTGTAATCCCAGCACTGTGGGAGGAAAAGGCGGGCAGATCACGAGGTCAAGAGATTGAGACCATCCTGGCTAACATGGTGAAACCCTGTCTCTACTAAAAATACAAAAATTAGCCAGGCGTGATGGCAGCCGCCTGTAGTCCCAGCTACTCAGGAGGCCGAGGCAGGAGAATTGCTTGAACCTGGGAGGCGGAGGTTGCAGTGAGCCAAGATCGCGCCACTGCGCTCCAGCCTGGCGATAGAGGGAGACTCCGTCTCAAAAAAAAAAAAAAATTGTATTGCTTTGCTCTCTCACTCATAAGTGGGAGTTGAACAATGAGAACACATGGACACAGGGAGGGGAGCAACATACACTGGGACCTGTCAGGGGTTGGGGGACAAAGGGAGGGAGAGCATTAGGACAAATGATGCATGCAGGGCTTAAAACCTAGATGAGGGGTTGATAGGTGCAGCAAACCACCATGGCATATGTATACCTATGTAACAAACCTGCACATTCTGCACACGTATCCCAGAACTAACAGTAAAATAATTTAAAAAAAAGAGAAACTGTTTTGCGTACTTGAAATTCACTAAAAGGGTAGATCCTAAGTGTTCTCACCGCCCACACAAAAAGCAAATGGTAACTGTGTGACGTGATGAATATGTTAATTAGGTTGATAGTGGTGATCATTTCACAGTATATACAATTTTTATTTGTCAATTTAACTTAATAAAACTGAGTGGGAAAGAAGTTTTAAGCTTTGGGCAAAAATTGCTAAGGGAAGAACAGGCACACCTGGGCAGAATTTTTTTAGTGACTTGGGGAGGTGTAAGTGAAGCCACAGCCTGGGTTTTCTGATCTGAACCTGGTTCCCAGCAGAACACATAGGATAAGGAAAGGGCCAGTGAAGCATTTTCCAGGACAGGAACAAAGAGCCCGCATCTCACCTGTAGCCCCAAGAAAGCCTCAACCTGTGAGTCCACACCCATGGGAGAAAAAAAGAAGGAAAAGGGCCAGTATGAAAACAGAGAATGGAATTCCCAGAAAAAGGAATGGCAGAATTACTGGAGAAGGAGTTTTAAGAGTGTGTGCGGGAAAAGGAGAAAGAAATTAGGGCAGGAATCTGCCCCGAGCACCTTCAGACATCCAGGGGAATCTTATTTGGCCAGACCCAGGAAGGTACTGCCTTCTAAGAATTCTATGAGTCAAAAGTAGACCCAAAAAAGGTGGACCATAGACCATCGTGGCTAGCACAGTGAAACCCCATCTCTATTAAAAATACAAAAAATTGGCTGGGAGTGGTGGTGTGGGCCTGTAATCCAGCTACTTGGGAGGCTGAGGCAGGAGAATTGCTTGAACCCGGGAGGCAGAGGTTGCAGTGAGCCTAGATCGCGCCACTGCACTCCAGCCTGGGCGACAGAGCGAGACTCCGTCTCAAAAAAAAAAGAAAAAAAAGGTGGACCACAGAGCAGGCTATATACAATGTATTTGCTACCCTATGATACAATAAAACAAAGCGTAATCCCAGGGATTTTGCCCAGGGTAAAAACTAAAAACTAAAAAGAAACATACCACAATGTCATCATGTTTGGGAAGTAGGACTAGACTATTTCTTCATACCCTTTTTTTTTTCACACACACACATGCATTACTGTTACAAAGCAGTAATAACAAATAATTCCACAAATTAGAGATTGGCGTTAACAGTGTTTCTCCGAAAATTGCTACATCCTAAGAGAAATACATTAGGGTTGCCAGATAAACTACACTAATTTGGACATATTAAAAAAAAAAAATCTTGTTTATCTGAAATTCCAATTTAACTGAGTGCCTTGTAGTTTTATTTGCTAAATTTGGCAATCTTAAGAACAAGGCTAGTTGCTGTCTTCACCAATTAAGAAGGATTTAGAAGAAATAGTTTGTATTAGTTTAATTAGCTTTCTTTCCTCCTAATGGCTAGATTAGTTTGCTGACAATGGAAAAATGGAATTCTGACTTGGGGAAGGGAAGAAAGTGGGTGGTAATGTTGAAATAGCCCCGTTGCTAGGGCTGTTGCTGCTATAATGGTTTTCAGGGTAACAAGAGCTGGTGTTATAAGAGCTGGTGTTATAAGAGCTGGTGTTATGAGTGAGAGAGAAGGGGCTTCAGGAAGCAGAACGGAGGAGCATGGAAAGGGTGGAAGAACACCAAACTCACATCTAATTCACTCCACCATTTTGCTGGGACCCTCTAGGTAAAAATGCTGCAACCACAGGGTAACTCTACATGGCTAAAAGTTAAGTCATGCCATGGTGAATTTCAGAAAATTAAAATAATTCTTTGGTATAACCAGTTCAAACACAAAAGTTAGCTGTGAGGAGCGTAGTGGGGTTGGCTTTCAGAAAATTATGTTTTACATATATATGTGTATATATATGTGTGTGCGTGTGTGTGTATATATATGTATATATATGGTGTCTCTTCAGGATTTTGAAAATGACGTCGCTGAATTTAACCAGAAAGTAGAAGATCTCGACCGAAGACTGGGGACTATCTTTATTCAAGCTTTTGATGATGCACCTGGCTTGGAGCATGCCTTTAAGGTTTGTGTAAATGGGGCAAGAACCACTCTGTCCTGGATACTCCCCTAGCCCTCATGAGAGGATGATATGGATACCTTTCCAACTGTTCTGTTCCTGCAACTATTAATTATTCTTATTAATCTATTAGAGAAGGATGTGGGAATCCTTCTCAAGAAAGTGTGCAGAACTGGGATTCTCAGGCTGAGTACTTATGCTTTCCTGAAAATGTAACAATGTAAAAATACTTTTAAGAGGAATTTCGGCAGTGATCTCTTCAGGTGCCACACCATTATCAGTAGGGAAAGCGTGACCGTGCAGTACCATGGCTATTTAACCATGGTTGCTAGGTTGATTCAATCTAGAGCAAACCACCTCCCAGGTAATGAGTGATAGGTTTCAGGCATCGACCACTGGAAAAAGAAGATTTTTGCTCTTACCATACCAGGTAGTACAAAGTGTATGGAGGAGAAGTTTTAGGACAAGGCATAGATGATGAGTAGGTAAATGACTGCACAGCTGAAAGCGCTGCATCGTGAAACATGAAGACTCGGTGGAGCATGATATGTCTTCCACCAATCAACCAAGAGGCTTATTCTGGGCCGGGCGCGGTGGCTCACGCCTGTAATCCCAGCACTTTGGGAGGCAGAGGCGGGCGGATCACGAGGTCAGGAGATCGAGACCATCATGGCTGACAGGTGAAACCCTGTCTCTACTAAAAATACAAAAAAAAAAAAATTAGCCAGGCATGGTGGCGGACGTCTGTAGTCCTAGCTACTCGGGAGGCTGAGGCAGGAGAATGGCCTGAACCCGGGAGGTGGAGCTTGCAGTGAGCCAAGATCACGCTACTGCACTCCAGCCTGGGGGACAGTGAGGCTCTGTCTCGGGGAAAGGAAAAAAAAAAAAAAAAAGCTTATTCTATAAAATTTTAAGGGTTCCACTAGTTGGTGGAAGAAGTTACAAGAAGTCACAGTGTGGTTCAGTAGAGGAAAGAGATTTCTGTCAAAGCTGTTTAAGATTGAATGGACTTCTTCAGCTAGTAGTTCAGTTTCTGGGCACTGAAAATATTCCAACACAGGATCTGTGATGGGTGGGACAATTGTAGAAGAGGCTTCAATCCTGGATGGATGGATCTGTGCTATTCTAGAATATTTGGTAACCCAAATGCGGCACATTAGCCATTGAGTATATATGTACATGTAACCTTTAATAAATACCGTAATTCACATTGGAAGGCTTTTGAGATTCCCCTCTCCAAGCGTTTGATCCAATTCCAGTGAAAGGGCTTGTCTGTGTCCACAGAATGGTCATGCATGCCATTATCTGTCAGGGCTCATTGAAACTCTGCTGCTCAGGTCACTTGTGGGGCTGAAACTCCATCCGTGCACTAAGGATGCCCAGCCCTACCCATCATATAGGTCGCTCTCCACCAGAGATGTTCAGAAGTCTTCAAGGGATGCCTCACAAGCATTCTCAAGTCACTTTGAAGTCTTTGAAATCACGGCATCTGCTACATGTCTACAGACCCCCTTTCAATTTTATCTGCCAAGAACGGTGCTTGAAGGAGTCTTGCCATTGCTTTTCTTCTGATGGTCCCACCATGAAAACATCTCTGTGTGGGCCAAGGGCATGCCTCTTTGGGTTCAAAAATTCCAATCCTTGAAATTTGATGGTAGAGTAGGGTTCTGGGCAGAAGTAGAGGGAGACCTTCCCTCCACTGACGCAGCACTGCTTGTACCCAGAGTTTCAGAGGGCTCATAAAAGCAGATGATTTATCTTCTGACCTTGACTCCTCTTCTCAGCAGAGTTTCCAGCCCAGCCCATGGAAACTAGTAGGAAAACCATGACCCTCCGATCCCTTCTGCCTACTTTGTTTGTCTCTTTTTGGTGATCTCACCAACAAGAAACTAAAACCCTTCCTTTATCCCCAAGCAAAAGCAAAATCTCCAATGGACATAAGCTCATGCAGAGAAGAACTTTTTCAAGCCTGGGGAGCAGGGACCAGAGAGAGTACCTGACTCTGGATCCCCTGCTGCTGCTGTAAGATCATCCAGCTACTAGGTGGCCCCTCAGTGGACATGAATCCATGAGTACATCCAGGCCAAGGACTGTGAATAGAGGGTGCAGGCTGGCCATGGTGGTCCCTCAGTGCGCATACCTGTACTTCCTCAACAGAAGATGGGAGCCATAGAGCTCGGTGGAGTCCGGCTCCCTTATGCTTCCATTGAGGCAGAGCTACTTTTTACCGTCTCCAGAGATCTGGGTGATTGTTTTGTGGAAGAAAGTGAGACCCTAGATCCTCCCCAATGGAAGGCTTTTTAGCACCTTTAGAGAGTCCTTAGAGTGCCTTGGAATCATTTAGGAAATCCAGTCAAGCTATCAGGTCTGGAAAACATCTGGCCAAGGACCCCATATTTGGCCTTTCTCCATATGTGGTCATTCTGCATAACATGGCCTGGACACCTCGGACTTCTAGGAGCCATCTAAGATTATGAGCTGATGCCAACCAGCTCCTAGAGCTTGCACTCCCTCCAGGCTTTGGATGCCAGTGAAGCAAAAAAAATGGCCCAACCTGCCATAAGGAGGTAGGATAAAGAGCATAGGGTCTTAGACAAATGCAGACTGTTCAGCTTCCAGTTTTAAGACATGTGGATGTAATTTTACATTGTGTTTCTCATGTTCTTTGACTTAAAGCAAGGGTTCCAATTTTTTTTTTACAAAAGGTCAGAGAATAAATATTTTAGACTATGGGTACCTGTGTTTTCTGTCACATCCTCTTTTTCATTTTATTATTTATTATTTTTATTTATTTATTTTTAAGAGAGTCTTGCTCTGTCGCCTCGGCTGGAGTGCAGTGGTGCGATCTCAACTCACTGCAACCTCTGCCTCTCGGGTTCAAGCGATTCTCATGCCTCAACCTCCCAAGTAGCTGCGGTTACAGGCAGATGCCACCATGCCTGGCTAATTTTTTTTTTTTTTTTTTTTTGTATTTTTAGTAGAGACGGGGGTTTTGCCACGTTTGCCAGGCTGGTCTTGAACTCCTGGCCTCAAGTGATCTGCCTGCCTTGTTCTCCCAAAGTGCTGGGATTATAGGCATGAGCCACAGTGCCCAGCCCTCTTTTTAACTTTTTTTAAATTCTTTTTTTAAATGCAAAAACCATGCACTGACGCCATGGGCCAGACTTGGGCGGGTTTGGCTGCCTGCTGCTGTACTTTGTCACCCCCTGGCTTCAAGCACTAGGTGGAGATGAGAGGTTATCATGGAAGGCACGCTTAGAAGCAGAGTATTGGTATATCCTAAATATAACTGAAGTCCCACATGGCCTCATCTCAGAAAAGCATCACAATCGAAGAAACACAGTCCAGGAGCCAGAAAGTAATTACAAGCATTTCACATCTTGATTTTGCTGCTCCAGGAAACACTGAGGGATTAGGGCAGTCTGAATGCACCGGAACACATCTTCAGAGCAAGCTTAGCATCACCGCCATTCTCAGGGCACCTGCTCTCAGAAACTATTTCCTTGTTCCCATTCTCAAATTTTAGCCCTTCGAATTCTCCCCAACATCCAGCTTACTTAGCAACTTTTTCTGTTCCATCATCACCTTCTTTCTGTTCTAGGTCTTTTTTTTTTTTTTTTTTTTTTTTTTTTTGAGACAGTGTCTCGCTCTGTTGCCCAGGCTGGAGTGCAATGGCACGATCTTGGCATCTTGGCTCACTGCAACCTCTGCCTCCCAGATTCAGGCAATTCCCTGCCTCAGCCTCCTGAGTAGCTGGGATTACAGGCACCCGCCACCACGCCCAGCTAATTTTTGTATTTTTAGTAGAGACAGGGTTTCACCATCTTGGCCAGGCTGGTCTTGAACTCCTGACCTCGTGATTCACCCGCCTTGGCCTTCCAAAGTCCTGGGATTACAGCCACTGCGCCCAGCCTGTTCTAGGTCTTAATTATGTAGCTCAACTTAACCTTTCTGGGATCTTTAGTTGTCCCTTTGTTTATTGGTTTATCCAGATTCTTGTGCCAAGTAGAGCTGGGGGTAGGTAACTCAGCAGACAGGAATTCTCTGTCAGAAGCAAAGGCGAGGAGAAAGACTATGAATATCATCCACATATGAATAATTACTGGTCCAGTTCCACAATAACACTGTTCACTCTTCTTACGTTTGTAGGCATATGAAGGAAAAACCAGAGCACTGGATATGTATGACCACGGAAAGGTTTAATCTGTGATTTATTTTTCCTCTTTTTCCTCCACCTTCCCTACAGCTGCTAGACATAGCAGGAAACCTCCTTGAAAGACCACTGGTAGCGAGGGATACATCTGATAAATACCTGGTCCTCATCCAAATGTTCAACAAAGATCTGGATGCAGTGAGGATGATCTACAGTCAGCATGTCCAGGAGGAAGCAGAACTTGGTAGGCTTGTTGAAGGGGATTTGGATGAGGACATTCTGTTACTGGGAAGAAGCAATGCATTCCTCTTGTATTTGTTAAATGTCCATGTATGGATCCATACATTCTCAAAAAAGAGCAAGCACAACCTTCTTGCTTGAAATTCCAGACCACCTTGGGTGACCGGGGAGCTCTCTGAACTGTGGCTTTCCCTGGTTCTGGGGCTGAGATTGGCAGGCTGACCCAGCGTGGTGCAGTCTTGACCGCCTCTGTTCAACTGAGACCTTGGCATCATGTATAAGTTGATCCTTGATCAGTGTTGCTACACTGACTAATCTCCAACACACCTCCATTCCAAAATAAATGTTTACATGCCTGAGAAAAGTTTCTTATGGCTTCTAATGCCATAGCAACCATGCTTCTGGTGGGAGGAACCAGCAGGAGCCCTCCAAAGGGCAGTACCATGCCAAGGCGTGATGTCTCCATTTTTATAATGATGCTTAGAGTCAAAACAAATGCATTTCAGTTTTGCATACATTTATTGAATCCTTAGTACATGCCAAACATGCCTGTGGGTATTGTATACTGTGGCAGGTCAAGGTAAGGGATAAAATAATTAATATGAAAAGATGGTTCTTTATAGAATGTTGAGTATCACTCGACTTGAGCTATAAAGAATGGTAACAAGCTGGGAGCGATGGGGTGAACCTCTAGTCCTATTGACTCAGGAGGCTGAGGCGGGAGGATCACTTGAGTTCAGGAGCACGAGGCTGCAGAAGCTATGAGCCTGCCACTGCACTCCAGCCTGGGTGACAGAGCCAGACCCTGTCTCTCAAAATAAAATAAGAAACAAATAAAATACATTCCTATAGTCAATCGCACAGTGCGCTGCATATAGTGGGTGCTCAATAAGTGGTTATTGGACTGAATGGCCTCTGGCATCTGAAAAATGATGCCATTTGGAAGAAATAAATTATTGACTTCTTATGATGAAAAGAAAAGAAAGAGCAAGAGACTAAAACCCTTCCTTCTTCCCCAAGCAAAGATGCATTGTGGATGGGAGATTCGAGGGCAGGCTTAACAAGACAAGATGCATTGTGACTGGGAGGTTCGAGGGCAGGTTTATGTAAAAGGTAGTCTTGAGCTGAGCCCTAGAAGTTGGGAGATCAACAGTAAAGGAGAGGAGGCAAAGGCCTTCGGAGAAGACATGAGAGGATACGGAAGGTGATCAGCTGGGCCTGCCTGTAGCCAAACAAGGTGTGCGGAAGACACCCAGTCAGCCACGGCATTTGGGGTCAGCTTGGGAAGTGCTCAGAGTGCTGGGTTAAGGAACTTGGAATCATGATCGAGGGTATGAGAAATTATCAAAGGCTTTTAAGTAGCTGAGCAACAGGATCACTCTGCTTGCTAGTAGGTTTCATGGTGAGGTCATCAAGAATCGCCTCCACTTGGAAGTCATTCCAAGAAAATCCATTGACCAAGCTTTATGTGGGATCATCCCCATGACTTCTTATGGTCAGATACAGAGTTTGAAAACTCAAATGTCTTCAGAAGCTATAGTGGTAACAAATGACCACAACCTTAGTATCTTAAAACACCACCACCCATCTTTCAGCTAACAATTCTTTTTTTTTTTTTTTAGATGGAGTCTGGCTCTATTGCCCAGGCTGGAGTGCAGTGGCACGCACGATCTCAGCTCATTGCAACGTCCACCTCCCCAGTTCAAGCGATTCTCCTGCCACAGCCTCCAGAGTAGCTGGGATTACAGGCACCTGCCACCACACCCGGCTAATTTTTTGTATTTTTAGTAGAGTCAGGGTTTCACCATGTTGGTCAGGCTGGTCTCGAGCTCCCGACCTCATGATCTGCCTGCTTCAGCCTCCCAAAGTGCTGGGATTACAGGCGTGAGCCACCGTGCCCAGCCGTCAGCTCACACTTCTGTAGGTCAGGAGTCCAGCATGGTGCATCTGGGTTCTCTACTCAGAGAGAATCCCAAAGCTGAAATCAAGGTGTCGGCCAGGCTGAGTTTGCATCTGGAGGCTCTGGAGGAAAAATCCACTGCCATCCTCCTTGCTGTTGGTAGAATCCAGTCCCTCATGACTATAGGAGTGAGGTCTCTATTTCCCGTTGGCTGTCAGTCAAGGGCCACTCTTAGCAACTAGAAGCCATCTGCATTCATTACCATATAGCCACCTCCATCTTCAAGCCAGCAACAGGACGTTAAATCCTCTCATGTGCAAATCTCTGCCTTCCTCTCCTGCCACCAGCCAGAGAAACCATTCTGCGTTTAAGGCCTCACCTGATTAGGTCAGGCCTAGCCAGGGTCTTCTTCCTCCTGCCATATGACATACCATGACCACAGGAGTGAGGTCTCATCATAGCCACAGTTTCAACCCATGCTTAAAGGCTAGAGGATTATGCGAGGGTGAGGGTCATTGGGGGTCATCTTAGAGTTTTGCCTATCATGGAGGACAAGCCGGAAATGAAAATCATGGATCTGGACTGAGCATGGTGACACCAGGGAAGGGTGGTACGCGTGGTGAAATAAAGGAAGTGGCCACTTCTCTAGTCACTAGTTAGAAATGCCAGCGGATTCTTGCTAATCTTGTCATTTTCCCCAAGAAGCTGGGAAGTGAGATTCTTTAAAAAGTGAAACCTCACATGTTAAATCTTGACAACTAAATATAAGCAGACAAACCCAATGCCTGGGCTAACATAAGCATATCTAATCTGTGTTGACTCGAGTCCAGGGCTTCATAATCCATATGGCCTGCCTCATTCATCATCTTATGGAATTCTCGCAGGAACCCTGGAAGTTAAGCAGGGAAGATATTATTCCCATTTTATGGATGTGAAAATTGAGACCCAGAGTGATTGAGTTGTCTGTTTAAGGGAGTGTTTTAACCCTGACTGTCCAATTAGAGTCATCCTGAGAGCTTTTAAAAAACACTCAGTGATGGCCGGGTGCAGCAGCTCACACCTGTAATCCCAGCACTTTGGGGGGTCGAGGTGGGTAGATCACCTGACATCAGGAGTTGGAGACCAGCCTGATCAATATGGTGAAACCCCATCTCGACTACAAATACAAAAATTAGCCAGGTGTGGTGGTGGGCACCTGTAATCCCAGTGACTTGGGAGGCTGAGACAGGAGAATCACCTGAACCTGGGAGGCAGAGGTTGCAGTGAGCCAAGATTGCACCACTGCACTCCAGCCTGGGCAACAAGAGTGAGACTCCTTGAAACACTCTTGGCTGGGCCCCTCCCAGAGCAATGATATCAGAATAGCTTAGGCAGAGGACCCAGGTCCCCTGAGGCTGAGAGTGTTCATCTCAGGGTCATTCTTTATTCCTGTTTATGTGCTCCCAGGGTGACTTTAGTCTGGAGATAATGAGGCAAAAGTGGAGGACCTGGCTGGAGGCGTTTGCCGGGTGGAGAGGGCTGAGGTGCTCTAGACTCATTTCGGTCTGTCTGTGCCATGTCCCCAGGGTTCTCACCGGTGCACAAGAACATGCCCACCGTGGCCGGCGGCCTCCGCTGGGCACAGGAGCTGAGGCAGCGCATCCAGGGTCCTTTTAGCAACTTTGGACGCATCACACACCCGTGAGTATTGTGTTCCTAAAAGACAGGTTTGTCTTGGGCTGCTGTTCCTGCTCTGGAATCCGAGTATTGTAGAAATGCAGCCCGCTTAACGAAGGCGAGAAAATCACCTTCCTTTCTTTCCATTTCCAGCAAGGGATTAGACAGCTATTGGCCAAGCAGTCATGATATTGATGCATTTGGACTTATGGGCAGGGCCCTTGGTGTGAAGTGAGGTGTAACTGGCTGACTTCTTTTGCTCCGGGGGATTCATTTCTGGAGCCAGGGATTTTAAGCTCTGTGGAGTTCTTCCACATGTCTCCCTTTGATACCATGTCTCCTTGCTGCTGAGACCACTGGAAAATAATGAAGTATGAGGTCTCTGTCCATATTGGGACAACCCTGGGAAACCTGTTAAAGATGCAGGTTCCAGGGCCTCACCTGTCACTGGCTGAATCTGAATCTGGCGTGGGCTGGGAATCTGCCCCTTCAGCAAGCTCCTCCTCTGATTCTGATGGTGACCAGGTTTGGAAACCATCAGCTTGCTTCATAGCTGAGGTTAGAAGCTGAGATAGAAGCATCTCAGCTGCTAATTGTGATATTGTGTTTAAGACGCTGCCTAAGGAAAGGCAGTCTTTCTCTGATCCCTCTTTCTAGAAGACTTAATCTTGCTGAGAGCACACAGGTTTTGGAAAACACAACAGAAGGAAAGGAATCAAACTCTGGCCATTGGACTCACAGGCATTTTGGAGTTAGGAAGAGCCTTAGAGACCCTCTGGTCTGGCCCAAGTGGGAAGACAACACCGGCAGAGGCCAGACGAAAGGATGGCCAAGGTGGGGTCTGCAGGGGGCCACCAACACCCCACTCCAGCATTGCCAAGCAGAAAAGCAGACCCAATGTGAGCAATCTCCTGACTGGTGGAGATAAGCTGGAAACTGGATTTTAGAGTTGGACATCCAATTTTCCAATGACCAAGGATTCCATTTTTTTCTCAAACTGTGCAGATCTAACAAAGCATGCCTGTGAGGCCGGTCTGCCCTGCAGGTGACCCATCTGCAACATCTGCTTGGGTCTGGGTGAGATCTTTGTTTTCAGATGAAGAAATGGAGGAAATGAAGAGAGAAGTGAGGTGACTTGCCCAAGGTCCTAGAGACAGCCAAAGAAAGAACTGAAAGAAATGCCTGGTTCTCCAGGCTCCTAATCCAGAACGCTTCCTGGGGACCCCCAGCCCTGGAAGTTTGGTGGGGAGTAGCTCTGAGCCCTCATGCATCTCAATCAAGCAGCAGAAGGCAGAAGGGAGAAGATAGGTGAATGGGGTGGGGAGGGATGCCAGGGCTGCCCCTAGAACGTGGACTGCCGCAGCTGTCACAGGTCCGGTTCCCAGGAAGGAGACCTATGATGTGTGCAGGAATTTATAGAGAGCCTTTCAGGAATCGCACCCATGAGGGAGGGAGGGGGAACAGATTGGGCAGAGAGAAGTTGAGCTGCTGAGCTGTAAGAAAGTCGCAATGGGTGTCTCAGCCGGTCCTCCTCGGAGCTTGGGCCCTTGAGAGCTGTTCTGCCTCTGTACCCCCACATCAGCTGGTTGGATGTGGGCTTTCCTGGGGAGGGGCATGACCTGTGGGCCAGGCAGCTCTCTTTGGCCAAGCCTGTTCCCAAAGAGGGAGGCAGTGGTGCTTCCGCGGCAGCCAACACTCCTGGCTGGAGGGGACAGGGCGAGGCAGGGGTTGAAGCAGGGAGGTTTGGAGGGGTACAAGGGCTTGGTCCCAAGAGGGAATCTGGAAGGTACACAACAGAGACCTCTATAATTCCCGTGAAAACTCCCCCTTGTTTTAAAAATGAATTCAAATATTTATTACAGGCCAGGTGCAGTGGCTCACGCCTGGAATCCCAGCACTTTGGGAGGCCGAGGCGGGCAGATCACCTGAGGTCAGGAGTTTTCGACCATCCTGGCCAACGTGGTGAAACCCCATCTCTACTAAAAATACAAAAATTAGCTAGGCATGGTGACAGATGCCTGTAATCCCAGCTACTCAGGAGGCTGAGGCAGGAGAATCGCTTGAATCCCGGAGGCAGAGGTTGCAGTGAGCCGATATTGCACCATTGCACACTGGCCTGAGAAACAAGAGCGAAACTCCGTCTCAGAAAAAAAAAAAAAGAGTGTATTCTGCTCTATAGTAGGTATTGGTTGGTTATTGAAAATGTTTTAGATTCCTCACCATGAAGTGACATGGAAACTGTAGGAATTTCACTGTTCTTATTCCTGTGACTTCCCACTTGGCCACACACCCATGGGAGAAGCCTCACTCTGCTCTGGCCTCATTCTTTTCTAGATACAATACTGAGACCTGGGGTTGGGGCCTGTGGGGCTTGTGGAAATCACACAGCTTGGGAGGAGAAAGCGCCCATTCGGGCTGAAGCACATTCCACCTCTCCTTGCTGCCTGGCAGATGCATCTGTCCTTTCATCACGGAAGTGAACTGAGTAATTGAGAGGGGAAAAATGCCAGCAAATTCATTGCTTTCTCTGCAGGCACTAGGGCTTCTGTGGAAAGCTCGAGGGATCTGGTGAAGAAATCCTATGTTGGGCCGGGAGCAGTGGCTCACGCCTGTAATCCCAGCACTTTGGGAGGCCGAGGCGGGCAGATCACGAGGTCAGGAGATCCAGACCGTCCTGGCTAACACGGTGAAACCCCGTCTCTACTAAAAATACACAAAAATTAGCCAGGCGTGGTGGGGGATGCCTGTAGTCCCAGCTATTCAGGAGGCTGAGGCAGCAGAATGGCGTGAACCTGGGAGGCGAAGCTTGCAGTGAGCCGAGATCGCACCACTGCACTCCAGCCTGGGCAACAGAGCAAGACCCTGTCTCAAAAAAAAAAAGAAAGAAATCATATGTTGGTTTAAAGAGCAAATGGATTAGTAAGCTGCCTCTTTGCCAGCAGGACAAACAGAAACAAACCTCCGCATAGTTAGTGTGAAGGTTTTGAAGAATTAAAGATACTTCACCAATTTTTTCCAGGAGCTGGACTTTCATTAGTGTTGCAGCAAGTGTCAAAACCAGTGGGTAATGGTACCTCGAGCCACACTCTCTTCTGTGGTCCTTAGCATTCCTGCAGAAGCCGCCGTGTGTGTGTGTGTGTGTGTGTGTGTGTCTGTCTGTGTGCACTTGTGTTTACGCATGTTATATGTACATGCATGTGCACTGTCACGTATGTGTATTACATGTGCACATATTTCAGGGGTAAGAACTGGGAGGGACACTCATGTAAAAACGCGAAGAAGTGGTAGTGTTTCAGATCAGGTGTTCCAGATGGATTTCAGAAAAGGAGAAACATATATATTTAAATATATAAAAATCATTTTAATATACATGTACCTACATAGATATTTACCTGGCATATAGTGTTATAGACAATCATGTATCACTTACACAATGGGGTTATATTCTGAGAAATATATCCTTAGGCAATTTCATCATTATGTGAATATCATAGAGTGTATTTTCACAAACCTATGTCTATGGTCTAGTGTATTGCTCCTAGGGTACAAATGAGCTATGGTCTAGCGTATCCTAGGAACAATACGCGCTATGATCAATATGCTGTATGGTCTAATGTATCACTCCCAGGCTACAAACCTGTGCAGCATGTGACTGTCCTGAGTATTACAGACAATTGTAGCACTATGGTAAGTGTTCGTGTATCTAAACATATCTGAACATAGAAAAAGTACAGCAAAAAATAAAGTATAAAAGACAAAAAATGGTACACTTGTGTAGGACACTTACCATGAATGGAGCTCACAGGACTGGAAGTTGCTGTAGGTGAGTGAATGCGAAGGCCTAGGACATTACTGTACACTCTTATACGATTGGCGGCACAGTAGGTTTGTTTACACCAGCATCACCACCAGCATGGGAGTAATGCCTCGCACCATGTCAATAGGCAATAGGAATTTTTCAGCATCACTAAAGTCTTACGGGACTGCTGTCATACACACATATATATGTTGACCAAAATGTCATTATGTGGTGCATGACTGTATATAACATTGATGGTCTTAAATACAGACAATTATGGCACCTAGAATTTTTTCATATCTCAATTTCCCTTTTATTCAGGTTTTTGAAGGACCTCACATACCTGGTGCGTGACTGGCCCAGCTAGGTGAGGGTGCTGGCGGAGCTGCGGGCAGGAAACTCTTGACATTTGCAGAGCTGCCTGCATTTCAGGAAGTGCAGATGCCCTCTAGTGGCCAGAGTAAGATGTTCGGGAAGAAGAAGGGCTCTTTCAGGGCTGTTTGGAAACCAGCCAAGGAGCTATTCACGCTCTTCTTTAGAGACTGCAGTTTGTTCCTCGAATAATTATTTTAACTTCTTCTAATTCTGTGTCACTTTTTCTCTTTTGTACGAGTAGTTGCATGGAATCTGCAGAAGGAAAGCGAATGAAACAAAAATATGAAGATACGCTCTCACTGCTAGAAAAGTAAGCAACTTCTGGGATTGTGTGGGTCTGCAAATTGCACAACCTCCACGCTGCCTTCTGCAGCTCTGAGTTTATGCAGATTCCTCAGTGGCTCTGAAGTATCACTCTCTGTTTTATGTTATAACTGCGATATTTGTGAGTACAGTATTTCCGGGTTGCACACACATAGGTCTCTGGGGAATTCAGCTCTATTCTGGAAATAAATACTTTTCCAGTGCAGTTTTGCTGGGCGTGTGAACTAGAGCTAGGAGTAGGGTGCTACTCACGGAACTCCAAGATGGGAGTCACGGAAAACTGCAACAGCTGCTTACTCAGCAGAAGCAACAGTGCATGCTGCACAAAGAGACAATAAGTTTTAAAAAGTACTTCCTGCATCGTTTTATGGAGAAAGCGTAAGAGTGAAAATTTTATATGACTTCAAAGTTGTTCCCGCTTTAAAGCTGAATAAGTCTTTCGGGGGCTCAGGGTCTAGAAACAGCCACTGTTTTGCCTTCTCCCTCTGCCATTTGTTCTTTCTCCCGGTTCAGGAGGGAAGAATGGTGGCTCTTGCGATTATGATGTGCCTATACTTAGCATTGTTCCAGACAGATTAATTAACAGCACCTCTACCTGCCAAGTAACACACATTCCACCCCTTTTACCTCCAAAATAACTTCAAGTCCATCCACTGCTCTGTCTCCACCAGCAGCATCTTCACAATAGACTAGAACTTCTCCAGGCCAAACTGCTGCAGTGGCTTCCTAACAGTCATTGCTGCCTCCAGATCTGTCCCCCTGAGTACCCACATTGTTACCAAATCCAATAATGTCACCACAGCCACCACCAGCTGGGAGGCCTTGCAGTGGTTCTCACAGCCTCCTTAACATGACATGAAGGGTCTTCCCTAAGGTGGTCCTTGCCTCCTCACTACCACCTCCAGCCTCTGCCATGCTCTGTAATCCTTGTTTCAAGCATACAGTTTCAAGGGTGCTGTTTCTCACCTCTACCATTTGGCCATGCCAGGAATGCTCACTCTCCCTTTGCCACCCAACCTCTGGCTATCCTGAGACTCAGGCAAGCGTCCGTTCATCACTTCTCCTATGAAACTTTCCATGACATTCTCCTTATCATCCCCAGCCCTCCGCCGCTGCCATTAGGTGTCTGATTTCCTGTACATTTCTTTCTTTCTCTCTCTCTCTTTCTTTCCCCTTCCTTCCTTTCCCTTCCTTCCTTCCTTCTTTCTTTTCCTTCCTCTTTCTCCCTCCCTCCCTCCCTCCCTCCCTCTCTCTCTCTCTCTTTCTTTCTTTCTTTCTTTCTTTTCTTTCGAGTTTCACTCTTGTTGCCCAGGCTGGAGTGCAATGGCATGATCTCTGCTCACTACAACCTGCCTCCCAAGTTCAAGTGATTCTCCTGCCTCAGCCTCCCAAGTAGCTGACATTACAGGCATGAGCCACCACACCCAGCTAATTTTTTTTTTTTTTTTTTTTTTTTTGAGTAGAGACGGGGTTTCTCCATGTTGGTCAGGCTGGTCTCGAACTCCTGACCTCAGGTGATCCACCTGCCTCGGCCTCCCAAAGTGCTGGGATTACAGCTGTACATTTGTTTAGGATTGCACTTGCTACACTGTGTCAGGGTGATCTGCTCGCCTGCGATCCCCACCATTAACTGCCTTCACTGTCAGGTACTCATCCATCATTTTTATCCCCCAAGCCCAGCACATGGTAGGTGTTGTCAGTGTGTAATTACTAAATGATGAACGTCCATGAGCTACATAAAGATTAGTGTGAGAGCAAATCTTCCCCAGTAACTTCTTCCAACATTTACTGAGACTAATCACAACTTCCTTATCCCCCCAAAAGATCTCATGGGGTCTTTCTTCTCTTTTGTGATTTAAGCGATGCTACCTTTAGAAATCTGTGGTTACGGCTGGGCATGGTGGCTCAAGCGTGTAATCCCAGCACTTTGGAAGGCCGAGGCAGGCAGATCACCTGAGGTCGGGAGTTCGAGACCAGCCTGAACAACATGGAGAAACCCCGTTTCTATTAAAAATACAAAATTAGCCAGATGTGATGGCGCATGCCTGTAATCCCAGCTACTCAGGGGGCTGAGGCAGGAGAATCGCTTGAACCTGGGAGGCGGAGGTTGCAGTGAGCCGAGATCACACCATTGCACTCCAGCCTGGGTGGCAAGAGTGAAACTCTGTCTTGAAAAGAAAGAAAGAGAAAGAGAGAGGAAGGGAGGAAGGGAGGGAGGGAGGGAAGGAGGGAGGAAGGGAGAGAGGGAGAGAGAAAGAAAGAAAGGAAGAGAGAGAGAGAAAAAGAAAGAAAGAAAGAGAGAAAGAAAGAAAAAAAAGAAAGAAAGAAGAAAGGAAAGAAAGGAAGAAAGAAAGAAAGAAATTTGTGGTTACTCGCAGAAGCTGACCCAGTCTGGCTGGGTCAATGACTAGTAGTATCTTCAATTCATGTTAAACACAGATTATGACCAGGCACTGGGGAGCTGGGAGGAGGGGGCTTATGAGGTGGCTGTTGTCTCTGACCCTCGCAGGTATGAGACAAGACTTTATGAGGACTGGTGCCGGACAGTATCAGAGAAGTCACAGTACAATCTTTCCCAACCACTTCTGAAACGTGACCCAGAGACGAAGGAGATCACTGTCAACTTTAACCCACAGGTTAGTCGGCTGACAGTAGCTCTCTTTTGGGTGCCTGAAGAGTTTCTTTGAATTCTGCTGATTTTGAAGGCATAAAGACTTTTTCTTTTGAGACGGAGTTTCACTCTTGTTGCCCAGGCTGGAGTGCAGTGGCACGATCTCAGCTCACTACAACCCCGCCTCCCGGGTTCGAGTGATTCTCCTGCCTCAGCCTCCCAGCATAAAGACTTTTTATAAGACCATGCAAAAGATGCTCAAAATACTTTGTACCCTGGATTTCTTTTCTGGGATGAATCCTGGAGCGTAGTGTTTTATTAAGTGGCCCATGTTCACATTTTTCACTAGGGTTGCTCAATATATTTGCTTTGATTTTGCACAACAGGAAACACTACAAAAGATCACCAATCATGTAGTAACAAACATAGCCCACTGGGCCTACCCTGAATATTTACCATGCCTGAAGGCCATTGACTAGATGCTGGAGGGCCAACCAAGGGCATATAAGACTTGGCTCCTGCCCTCAAGGAACCCACGGTCTAGTTGGGGGTCACAACCTTAACATTCAAAATTGTATCTTCACTAGATGGCATATGGTAAATCCCAGAGGAGTGGCTTTGGAAATAAGACTCTAGATTAGTGGTTCTCAACTGGTGGTGATTTTGTCCTCGTGGAAACATTTTTGTTTGTCAAACTAGGTGGAATTGCCAATGGCATTTAGTGGATAGATACCAGGGACACTGCTAAATATCCTGCAATACACAGGAAAGTGTACCATAACAGTCCAAAAATGTCAATAGTGCTGAGGTTGAGAAACTATTTTAGATGATCAGAAGGGTAGAAGACCAGTGGGGACCACAGCAGCCACAGAAAGTTTAATGCCTAAGAAAAATGATAACTAAAGGTTAGTTTGTATCAAAAATAATATTACTCAGGTTGAAAAAAACGGTATTGGTCACACTAAACTAAAAGAAGTCACCTACATCTGCCTTGATGGCATGTGCTCCAGAAATGCACTATAGATTGAGCTGAAAACCAAGCTGATGGCATATTGGCATCTTTCAAGAAAATTGCAGTTTAAGTGAAACATCGCTTCCTCCTCTGCAATCAAAGTCAACAAGGAATATAGAAAATTCATTTCTTCACTTTGGCAAGACATGAGTCTGTTTAACTTACTGAACCCCTTGAATCAATTTCATTGGCATTCACTGTGAGTAATATTGAATATTAAATGCCTAAAGAGATGAATATCTGGATTACCAAGTAGGCCCACAGTCTCCATGTTGTAATATAGCAATTAAGCCCTTGAGATAAATCCTTGGTATAAGATATATTACTATATCATAATTAAGTCCTTGGTATATAACCATACTTAGTCCTGCATTGAAGATGGACCAGCCTCTATATACTCCAAGGACAAGGACCTTATCTGCCTTAATGTGTAACACATAGGGCGCACTTTATAGATGTTTGCAGGCCATAGAAGGGAAAGGAGGGAAGCAAGAGGAAAAAGGTAGGGGAGGAATAAATATTAATACCTAAACTATAATGTGAGTTGATGGAGGACAGTTACAAGCTTAACAAGTCAAAGAAGCACACAGTCACCCCTTGACATACAACTTCAAGCAATGTGGCCAAAGCTGGGCTATTAAGAATGAACAGTGACACACTTCTCGGTCTAGAGGGACATGATCAGAAATTTGCCCTTCTGGGGACAAGATAAGAATCGTATAGGTTAATTTTTTCAAACTTATGTGAATCATTTAAATTATTTTAAATGTCTTATTGTTGGACATTTACATTATTTTACTGTTTCATCAGTCTGTATTTCTTGGATTCTAGGAAGCCTCTTTTTACATATTTATATCTCTGAAATTGGCATGTTTGTAGTTTAATAGACTGCATGTTTTTCTTTTTTCTTTTGTTGCATATAAAATAATAGTGAATCTTACAACGGATGACATCTTAAATTGGATAAAGCATGGTATAAATAATGCTACAACAAATATCCCTAGTTTTTATTGTATGCATTCTTGATTATTTCTTCAGGATAACAGTCCAGAAATGCAAATTCTGGGCTAAAGGGCATTCACATTTTGAGACTTTTCATGTATACTATCAACTTGTTCTTTAGAAAGATGGAACTCAGTCATTTTCCTGCCAACAAGATATTGTTCATTTCTTCAAATAGTTTCCAGACTGTTCAACGAAAAAAAAAAAAAAACTCAATGTTGTTCCATTTGTGTTTGTTTAATTACTAGTAAATTTGAATTTTTATCATGTGTTCATTACTCATGTATATTTATTCTTTGAATTGCTTGTTCATGTCCTTTGCCCATTTGCTAGCAGAAGTGCCCTCTCTTCCTGTGAATTTGTTAGGATACTCAGGAAATATGTGACAGATACTAAGAAATCTGATCCAAAAATTTTGCCAGTTTAAATGGCCAAATATGTTGGCCATTTTACGTTGATATTTTATGCCCAAAAATTTTTATGTTTTATTTTGTGGTTTTATGTTTGGAACGACTTTCTCTACTTCCCTATTATATTAATAGCCCCAGATCTTTCCTTTTAGTTATTTTCCTTTCACTTTTTATAGTTAAATTTTTAGTATCTGTCTTGAGCTTACTTCTAAGAAAACTAGAAGACTGAGCCCATTTCCCCACAAAATGGTTAGCATTTGTCTGATTGCTGACTAGGGTTTGCCCACTCGCAATAAAGAATTGGTCCAGAGCACTGGAAGGAGAGCTAGGAGCTGGGTGTCTTTATATGAGGGGGAGATAGGGAGAACCTGGGGCCATCTGTTTCATCACCTGTACCTATGCCCGTCAGTCCTCATGGGTTCAGATAGGAACATCAATAAATAAGGAAGGATGAAGAAGAGGGTGCGTGGAAACCCTGTTGTTTCATTGGACTCTATCTACTTGGTTTCTCACTTCTTCAGTTGCTGCTAAATTTGGAACCCCACAGAAGTTCGGAGCAGCCTGGATGAGTTCCATTTCCGGAACCCCTAGCATGTTAAGACACAAGGAAATGCCAGCAGAGGGTTACGGAAGTTGTGGGGTATTCCAAATGATTACATTGAATAACTAAAGTTTCATTATGGGCACCTCCTCTCAATCCTGCCAGCGTCTCACTATGACTGTTTCATTTGGAGAGAATGCCAGAAGTCTGAACTTGAGGCTTCTCATGAATGTTGGTAGCCCAGGCCAGATGATTCTCCTCCTTTAGACCACCACCACCCTTGATCGGGAACTGGCTGGGCCAGCATAAGCCCATCATTTCCGCAGCCACGTTGCCCAAAGCACAGAAGGCAGAGCCCTCCCCTGCTATCACTCTTGCCTCTGTTCTCAGGTTTTCCTCTTCTTTATGATCTACAGATTTAGGAGCCTTGTGTCTGTCGGAGACATCTTCCTTCTGCCTGATACTTGATTTTCCTTTTCTGAGACTAGATTTAAGAAACTGATAGGAGCAGAACTTAAGAAGAGACCCAGAAGATCTTTGGGCCTCCTGGGATTGTCCAGTCCTTGACCAATGCTGCAGCATATTCAGTGTCATCACTGAACGACAGACACTTGTGTTGCTTCTTTTCTCCAGCTGCTTTCAGTGCTGAAAGAAATGAGCTATCTTGAAGCCAGAGAGATGACGCACATCCCTGAGACAGCAGCAGCCATGTTCTCCTCCAGGGATTTCTATCGGCAGCTTGTGGCTAATTTGGAGTTGATGGCAAATTGGTACAATAAGGTTATGAAAACTCTGCTGGAGGTGGAATTTCCATTAGTGGAGGAAGAGCTGCAAAATATTGATCTCCGCCTCAGAGCAGCAGAGGAGACTTTGAACTGGAAAACAGAAGGTAACAGGGCACCATCTGAAGTCTGACAAAAACATGGAGATCCGAGGATCTAATAAAGTTCGTAGAACCTCCAATTATTCTCTGGCAATCTTATTTGGGTTTGAAACATAAGTCTGTCTTCTCCTTTGACACATATCCAAGCAGAGAAGGCAAAAAGAGTTGGTATTCCTTTTCTTTCTTCTCTATGGATATAGTTGGTAAATTTAGAAAACCTTGCTGCCGTGCACATTGGGAGGCTCAGAGGTTGCATAAGATCTCCTACAGTCTCCAGCATACATTGGGTGCTCCACGAGTGAGAGCTCTTACTATATTATCTTTGTTATTTAATTTTCTTAACTAGATTGTAAACATCTTAAAGCAGTATGCATTGATTTCTCTGGTATCTCTCAATTCAATATACTTTCATTGGCCGATTAATACGTGCAGGATACTGTGTGACAAACTAGAGAGATTTGAGGTGTATGGGACATGGTCTCTACCCTCAAAAAGCTCACATTTAGTGGGGACAACAGACAGATATACAACCTAAGTTATACGGAGCCACATGATGACTTTCATGAAAAGCCATCATAGCGTTAAAGTGTGACCAATCACAGGAGAGGGATTCACAGGACAGAATCACAGGAAGGAATCACAGGGGAGGGAGATTAATTCGAATTAGGGTCCTCAGAAGGGTTAAAGTTTGAAAAAAAAAAAAAAGATTACAGTTGATTCATGAAAGTCTTAGAATGCCATATTAAACAAGTTAGAACTTTAGTTCATGTGCAAGAGGAAAAGACATTTTCAAAATTTAACATAATGCAAGTGCTTAAAACATGAAAAGAAAGATTAACCCAAATAAGGTCATCAAGTCTCACTGGTATTTGGATATAAAATTGTATTCCCTAGCGGCTGTGCCAACTTTTGTGTGCTTGGTAAGTAAGCATTACCCCTTTCTCTTCCTCCATAATCAGGATCATGGTAAAGGTTGTCTTTTTAATACAACTAGGAGGGAGAATATTCTGATGATAATGAAGTTACCTGTATAGAAAAGTCTTATAACACTCGCAAGTATTAAATCCCTACATTTCATAGCAACTAGCCCTTTAGCTTTGCCACTGCAGCCTATTTCAATTAATTCTATTTCTTTTGAGGAGCAGGCGTTTGCGATTATGTCACTCAAATCACCAGTAGTATTCATGATCTTGAACAAAGAATTCAGAAAACTAAAGACAATGTGGAAGAGATCCAAAACATCATGAAAACATGGGTGGCTCCAATATTTAAGAGAAAAGATGGAAAAAGAGAATCCCTTCTTTCTCTGGATGATCAGCATGATCGAATGGAAAAATATTACAATCTCATCAAGGAATCTGGCCTTAAGATCCACACCCTTGTTCAGGTAATAACCCAGCCACTCAGGCGCACGTACAGTAAGTTTAGGGAAAGCATCGAAAAGTGTGTTTGTGTGCAATAAGTGATTTGGAAAATGAGGACAATCAATAAATGCAGTGTCTTCTGAAGTCAAGGATAGAAGTTTAAGCTGATAGCAAAAGACTAAAGCTAATAGATAAGGCAAATGAAAAGTTGCATTTTGGTATCCATGTGTTGAAATGATTACTATCTTCACGATGACAACACTTAATTGTCACATGACTTCGGTCTCACACCTGCCCCTAAGGGAAGAGAAGAAGATGACAAGGGCAGAATCCTAAATTATCCACTGCACTAACCACCCCCATCCCAGCTTGCCCACACAACCTAGTGTGGTCCTCCAGCATCATCCTTATAACCCAGCTCCGTAGAACCTAAAGAAATGAAAGGCTACCACAGTGTCCCTAACTGTGTGTGATAAGAGGAAAAAATGCAGAGTGCTGCACTTCAGGCAGTAAAGCTCTGCCCTGCATTAGTGGTCATGGAAACTTGATGTCCCATCATCAAAGACCAAAGCTGCTTTGTGAACAATGGGAAAGGATTATAATATGGCCACCAGCTCCAGCCCTATGCAAGTAGCCACAGGGCAGTGTCTGACAAGTTGACTTCTGTGGAAAGTCACAAGTGAATCACAGTTGTTATCTGTGGATTATCTGTGGTTTGAAGCACAATAAAAGTGTTGAGCCTTAAGCACTAATGATTGCTAGAATTAAGAGAAGATAATTACCCCAATTTTGTCTTTGAGAGAGAAAGAGTCCCTCAATTTGATGGAATTTTTAACCCCTTCTGTCCCCACATCCAGTAAATCAGTAGCTGTTGTAGAACCCAGGCATCCACTTTTCATTCATCGTTCTTTCATCCGACTGTTCATTCATCCATTCATTCACCCATCCATCCATCAACTGTATTTCCATAGCTGTCCTGGGCACTATATCGAATACCAAGAAAATGTAAGATATAGTCTCCGCTTTGAAGTAGAAGAAAACCATCAGGCAAAAACAAGAAACTACTTAAGATTTTAAAAGTTTAAAATCTGGCCGGGCGCGATGGCTCATGCCTGTAATCCCAGCACTTTGGGAGGCCTAGGCAGGCGGATCACGAGGTCAGGAGATGGAGACCATCCTGGCTAACATGGTGAAACCCTGTCTTTACTAAAAATACAAAAAATTAGCCGGGTGCGGTGGCAGGCGCCTGTAGTCCCAGCTACTCGGGAGGCTGAGGCAGGAGAATGGCGTGAACCCGGGAGGCAGAGGTTGCAGTGAGCCGAGATTGAGCGACTGCACTCCAGCCTGGGCGACGAACGAGACTCCATCTCAAAAAAAAAAAAACTTTAAAATCTATCTATCATCCATCTATCATTTATGTATCTGTCTATTATTGCGATTATGTCACTCAAATCACCAGTAGTATTCATGATCTTGAACAAAGAATTCAGATCTGTCTATCACCTATCTATGTGATGACAAATGCTCAAATCCATGCTCTTGAAAGTCAGAATGAGAAAAAATTTAGACAATTAAATTGCCAAATCAGTGAGACAAGCACAGTGACCTAGAAAAAAACCACATATTGTAACATTTTAATTATCCAGGGGTCAACCAGAAAATAACCAAAAATACTTACCATAAAAGTCTCTAAAAGTTCAGACACTTTAATAATAATTCTTATTATAACACAATAATAGTAGTCAATATTTACCTAGTATCTACCATACACTACTGCACAGTGCCAGGCACTGTCCTGAGCACTGTCCATTTCATTTAATTCTCATGAAAATCAGATACCTTCATTATTATTGATGAGAAAGCAAAGGCACAAAGAGGTTAAATTAATTGTCTATAGCTGCCCAGCTAACAGGAGGCAGAACTGTCTGACTGCAGCTCTGCATGTATCCGATATATTACACAACCTCCAGGGTAGTCATAGACATCCCTGAGGTCAAATACAAAGCATAGTAATTAGGCCTTAAATAATGTTTGCCTTTTGATAATTTAAATATTTTTAGACAAAAACCACTGAACACAAACTCCATGAACAGAAGAAATTTTTATCTTTTTCTGCTAATTGGTACATAGGCACCCATCACCCAAGCAGTGTACACTGCACCCAGTGTGTAGTCTTTCACCCTCACCCCCTCCCACCCTTTCCCCTGAGTCCCCACAGTCCATTGTATCATTCTTACACCTTTGCCTTCTCATAGTTTAGCTCCCGCTTTTGAGTGAGAAC
Organism: Theropithecus gelada; assembly: GCF_003255815.1. NCBI lineage: Eukaryota > Metazoa > Chordata > Mammalia > Primates > Cercopithecidae > Theropithecus > Theropithecus gelada. Next base: position 67,976,245 of record NC_037684.1, read on the forward strand.
ATACAATGTTTGGTTTTCCATTCCTGAGTTACTTCACTTAGAATAATGGTCTCCAATTCCATCCAGGTTGCTGCAAATGCCATTATTTCATTCCTTTTCATGGCTGAGTAGCATTCCATGGTGTGTGCATGTGTTGATTGATAGATAGATAGATAGATAGATAGAGAGATAGATAGATAGATAGATAGATAGATGATAAAAATTTAGAGAAAAGAAATACAATAATTTCTTCTGTTCGTGGAGCTTCTGTTCAGTGGTTTTTGTCTAAAAATATTTAAATTATCAAACCTTATTTAACATATATACACACACCATATACACACACATGCACGCGCACGTGCGCGCACCGTGGAATGCTACTCAGTCATGAAAAGGAATGAAATAATAGCATTTGCAGCAACCTGGATGGAATTGGAGACTATTATTCTAAGTGAAGTAACTCAAGAATGGAAAACCAAACATTGTATGTTCTCACTCATAAGTGGGAGCTAAACTATGAGGAAGCAGAGGCATAAGAATGATTCAATGGACTTTGGGGACTCGGGGGAAAGGGTGGGAGGTGTGTGTGTGTGTGTATATATACACACACATATATATGTGTATATATACATATACACACACACGCGTATATATCACAATTTATCCACTCGTTGATTGATGGGCATTTGGGCTGGTTCTATATTTTTGCAATTGCAAATTGTAATGCTATAAACATGCCTGTGCCATCTCTTTCATATAATGACTTATTTTCCTTTGGGTAGATACCCAGTAGTGGGATTGCTGGGTCAAATGGTAGTTCTACTTTTAGTTCTTTCATGAATCTCCACACTGTTTTTCATAGTGTTGTGCTAGTTTACGTTCCCATCAGCAGTGTAAAAGTGTTCCCTTTTCATCACATCCACACCAACATCTATTAGTTTTTTGTTTGTTTGATTATGGCCATTCATGCAGGAGTAAGGTGGTGTTGCATTGTGGTTTTGACTTGCATTTCCCTGATCATTAGTGATGTTGAGGATTTTTTCATATATTTGTTGGCCATTTGTTTATCGTCTTTTGAGAATTGTCTATTCACATCTTTAGCCCACTCTTTGATGGGATTGTTTGTTCTTTTCTTGCTGATTTGCTATAACTTGATTTTTAAAACAGTGTACCCAGTAACTGTCTATGTCACTAATCCTTCTTCTATGATATCATGTGTAATGTTTAATTGTGTGGATGCACCAGGATTTGACTAACTCATCCCACTGTTGGATATTCGGGTACAGCTGGTTATTCATTTATTAAAGTTGTAGTATAATATACATGCAGTACAATGTACAGACAAAAAGTATACATAGAGCTCAGTGAGTTTTACAAATGTATACACTCAGGTAACTACCACAATACAGAACATTTGCCGTCACCCTAGAAAGTTCACCTGTCCCTCTTTCCAGTCAATACATCTCCATTCTCCTGCCAGCCTCAATCCCTGATCAGCTTTTTGTCAATATAGAGCAGATTTGTCTTTTCCTATAAATGGAATTATGTAGCATGTTCTCTTTTGTGTCTGCCCTTTTTAAATCTTAGCCTAGTGTTATTGAGATTTATCCATATTGTTGCATTTATTTCGAGTCTAATTCTTTTTATTGCTAGAATTCCATTGTATGAATATAACAGAATTTGTTCATCCAGTCCCCTAATGATGGTTTTTGAGTTATTTCTGGTTTCTGACTATTATAAATAAAGCTTGTGTGTACAGTCTGATATAAGTTATTCTATGGACATATGTTTTCATTTCTCCTGAGAACTGCAGGTTCATCAGTAGGCATATGTTTAATGTTTGTAAGTAATAGCCCAGCAGTTTTCAAAAGTGATTGTGTAATTTATACTCCCAGTGGCAATATAATAAAGTTCAGTTGCTCTACCACTTCACCAAATTGTGGGTTTGTGTTGTGGGTCTTTTAAATTTTTACCATTTTAGTCAGTGTGTGCTGGTATCTCACTGAAATTTTTTTTTTTTTTTTTTTGAGACGGAGTCTCGCTCTGTCACCCAGGCTGGAGTGCAGTGGCCGGATCTCAGCTCACTGCAAGCTCCGCCTCCCGGGTTCACGCCATTCTCCTGCCTCAGCCTCCCGAGTAGCTGGGACTACAGGCGCCTGCCACCTCGCCCGGCTAGGTTTTTTTTTGTATTTTTAGTAGAGACGGGGTTTCACTGTGTTAGCCAGGATGGTCTCGATCTCCTGACCTCGTGATCCGCCCGTCTCGGCCTCCCAAAGTGCTGGGATTACAGGCTTGAGCCACCGCGCCCGGCCTGAAATTTTAATTTGTCTTTCTCTGAAGATTTATACTTTTGAATATTTTCTCATACGCTGATTGGCCAATTATATGAATTCTATAAAGTGTCTAAGTCTTTTTCTCATTTTAAATGGATTGTTGGTAGTTCTAGGAATCCTTTATAGCTTCTGGTTACACATCTTTTGACAGATACGTGTATTGTGAATATCTTCTCCAAATTGGTGGTTTACCTATTTTCTTATTGATATCTTTTGATGAGAAACAGTTTTAAATTTTCATGTGATTTAAATGCGATTTCCCTTTTTTCCTCTTGTGGTTAGTACTTTTGAGTCCTAAGGAAACTAACAATCCCAAAGATTGCAAAGATATTGTTTTGTTTTTTCTTTCAGAAGCTTTACAGTTTTCACATTTTTATTCAGGAGTATCACTTGTGTTGAATTAATTTTTTTTTTAGGAGGTTGTAGGAGTTGAACTCATTATTTTCTATATTAACATCTGATTGCTCCCATACCATTAAAAATAACTTTCCCTTTTGAATTTTTTGGCATCTTTGTTGAAAATTGATTAATTGTATAAAATATTAATATAAAATATATGTTAGAAAATACCAATGCCACTTGTTCTTGATTATTGATCAAGAGAAAATCAATTATTAATAAGTCTGAAATCAGGTACTACATGTCCTGCAAACTTAGTTTTTCCTTTTCAACATCATTTTGACTAGTATAAGTTTTTTACATATCTACATAAATTTTAGATTCAGCCTGCCAGTTTCTAGGGGGAAAAAAGCTAGATGTGATTTTGATTGAGATTACATTAAATCTGTAGATTAATTTGAGGAGAATAAAGAACTTAACAATATTGAATATAGCAATTCATGAACATGGCATGTCTCTTCACTTAGTTAAGTCTCTAATTTTTCTCTACAATGCTTTGTAGTTTTTAGTGTTGAAGTCTCACATATTTCCCATTAAATCTAGCTCTAAGTTTTTTATGTTTGTGGTTCTACAATAAATGGAATTGTTTTATTAATTTTATTTTCCAATTACTATCAGGTAGTGTATAAAAGTGTCATTGAGTTTTACATTTTGATACTATATTCTGTGATCTTCCTAAATTTATTAGATGTAGTAATTGCTTTGTAAATTTAGGATGATGATCTATATAAATAAGTCATTTGCAAATAGAGACATTACCTCTTTATTTCCAATTTTTTATGTCTTTTTTTTTCTCTGTAACCTTATTGCTCTGGCTAGAACCTTCAGTATAACGTTGAAGTGGTCAGAGTAGAAATGCTCGCCTCATTTCCAATTATGTGGAGACACATTTGGTAATTCACCATTAAAATTTTAGCTGTAGGGTTTTGTGGATGTTCCTTATCAGACACAGGAAGACCCCTTTTATTCCTACTTGGCTAAAAGAGTTTCATCATGATTACACATTGAATTTTATCACATGATTTCTCTGCATCTCCTGAGGTGGTTATATAATTTTTGCTCTTTTTTTCTGTTAATGGGCGCATTGGATTTTTTTTTTTTTTAAGTGTTGAACCCAACTTTGCATTTCTGAAATAAATGCACTCGGTCATGTCATATTAATCTTTTTATGTATTATCGAATTGGATTTGATAATTTTAAAATATTTTTGTTCATGTGTTTAAGAATGACATTTATCTTCCACTTTTATTTTCTTTTGATGTTTTTGTTTTGGTGTTAAGATTATGCTAACCTTATAAAATGAGTTGGGAAGCATTTCCTCTTTTATTTTCTGAAAACGTTTGTGGAAGGTTGGTCTTAACCTTAAATGTGTGATAGAATTCACCAGGGAATACTTCTGGATGTGGATGTTTCTTCTGGGGAAAGTGTTTGATAATTATTTCTTTGGTAGATGAAAGACTGTTTAGATTTTTTGCCTAATACCTTTATTAGTTTTTGCAAGTTGTTTTTTCCAACAAATGTTTTCATTTTATCTAAGTTATAAAGCTTACCAGCAAAAAAAAATGGTTCATAATTATTTTTTATTATGATTATGTGTTGGCAGAAGAGCTGAGGCAGGGCTTGCTTGTCTGTAAAACAGTCTTGGAACATGTCTTGGTTCCAGGGTCTAAAACCCCTCGTAGCCTATGGAACACCAAGCTCTGTACCAAAGGGTGGAAGGCTGCCCTGCCACACTACAATCTAAGCCCGGGCATAAAACCCCTTGTGGCTTGGAGAGAACCCAGGACTCAGGGCATAAAAACCCTTGTAGCCTCTGGAATGTGTCCAGACTCGCTGGCCCCTTGCTCCTTGCTCTCCCAAGATCATAAATTGATTGTATCTCAAGTTAGAAGAACCTGTTCTCCCTTATCTCAAGTAGTGGAGCATATGCTAAACCATCACAGCTACACTTAATGCACTGCTACCTTTCTATCCTCACGTCCTCACCTGTCCACCCTCACATCCGCATGTCCTCACCATCTGCTTCTTTGTTTGATTACCAACAAATAGTGTTGGCTTCTAGAGCTCGGGGCCTTCGCAGCCTCCAAACTGGCGTTGGCCCCCTGGACCCACCTTATGTACTCTTAACTTTTCTTGTCTCATTCCTTTGACTCCGCTGGATTTCGTAGCCCCCACGACCTGGTGTTGGGTCTGATCACCCCAACATTATGTGTCTGTGGGAGCTGTAGTGCTGCATCCTTTTTCATTCCTAATATTGGCAATTTGCGACTTGTTTTTCTTGGTCAGTTTTGCTAGAGTTTTTTTCTTTTTCTTTTATAAATCTTTTCAAAGAACCAGATTTTGACTTTGCCAGTTTTCTCTATTCATCTATTTTCTAGTTTATTAATTTCTGTTTTTTATTATTCCATTCAAGTTATTTTAGGGCTAGTTGCCTATCTGTTTTTAGCTCCTTGGGGCATAAACTTAGGGTCTTGATTTTAAGCCTTTCTTTCACATATGGGCATCTGATGATACTACCTCATTTGTATTATTATTCAGTTTTAAATGTGTCTTTCTTTTTTTTTTGAGACAGAGTCTTGCTCTGTCCCCTAGGCTGGAGTGCAGTGGTGCTGTCTCAGCTCACTGCAAACTCTGCCTCCCAGGTTCAAGAGATTCTTGTGCCTCAGCCTCCCAAATAGCTGGGATTACAGGGATGCGCCACCACACCCAGCCAATTTTTGTATTTTTAGTAGAGATGAGGTTTTGCCCTGTTGGCCAGGCTGATCTTGAACTCCTGGCCTCAAATGATTCACCCACCTTGGCCTCCCAAAGTTCTGGGATTACAGATGTGAGCCACCATGCCCAGCTCTTGTTATAACTTCTTTTACTCAATGGTCACTTTGAAGTTTGTGTTTAATTTCCATATATTCAGAGCTTCTCTGGATATCTTTAAAAATTGGTATCTAATTTAATTCTATTGTGCTCAGAGAAGATACACTGTAAGCTTTCAATCTTTGGGAATTTGCTGAGACTTGTTTCATGACCCAGAATATGGTCAGTCTTACTGAGTGTTCCTTGAAGACTTGACAATAATGTTTATTCTTCTTTTGTTGGGGGTAGTGTTCTATAAATATGAATTAGTTCAAAGCAACTGATAGCATTGTTGTGAGCTTTTGCAGGCTATTTGTTCTATCAATTATTGAAGGTAGAGGGTTAAAATCTCCACTTACAATTTTGGATTTGTCTATTTCAATTTTAGTTCTGTTAAATTATTTTGTCATGTGTTTGAAGTTCTGTTAAGTTCTGTTATAATAACTATAAATTTCACATTTATAATTATTATAAATGTGTAACATTTTATCACATTTATAATTGTTACAACTTCCTGATTAATTAACCACTTTATCATTATGAAATTCCCTTTTTACTTCTAACAATACCCTCTTGTTTTGAAGTCTATTTTTGCTGACAGTAATATAGCCTTTCCTTTCTGAGTCATTATTCTTAAATTTTGCATTTTGCATCTTTCCCCACCATTTTACCTCCAATGTATTTGTTTCTTGGATTGAAATTTCTTGTCTTTATAGTTGGCATATAATACAAATTTACTTTTCTAAGTCTGACAACTCTGCCTATTAATTGGAATGCATAGACTGTTTACATTTACTGTAAGTGTTTGTATGGTTGAATTTACCTCTACTAAATTTTGCTTTTTGTTTTCTATTTGCTTCATTGCTTTTTCCTTCCTCTCCTCTTCCATGCTCACCTGCTTGTTGGGTAATGGTATATTTTTTAGTATTCTATTTTAATTTCTCAATTGGCATTTCAGCTTTACCTTGTTGCATTACAATTCTAGTTGTTGTTCTAGGTTTCAGTATGCATCTTCAGCTTATCACAATCTACTTAGACTTTTCCTACAGAAACATTGCAAAAGTGTGGTGTAATTTAACCTCTCACCTATTTTTTGCACTGTTGTTGTATGAGATATTTATATATATGCACACACACATAATATGTATTAATAGTAAAATATATGGTATCTATTAATATGCATATTGAGCCCCACAATGCAGTGTTATAGTTTTTACTTTTAAAATTTAAGAAAAAATATTTACAGTGTTTTATGTTTACCCACATACTCATCATCTTCAGGCTTGTTATTCCCTTTTACAGATATAAATTACCATCTGGGATTATTTCTCTTCAGCCTGAAGAAATTTATTTAGTATTTCTTCAAGTTCAGGTCTGCTTATGACATATTCTCTCAGTCTTTGTTTATCTAAAAATGTCCTTATTTCATCTTTGTTTTTAAAGGACAGTTTCACTGGGTACACAATTGTGTTTATAGTTTTGCTTTCTTTTGGAAGTTATTTCATTATCTCCTACTCTCCAATGTTTCTTATAAGAAGCCAGTCATCATTTGAATCTTTGTTTCTCTATATGTAATGTGTTATTTATCTCAGGCTGATTTTACTAGATTCTTTTTTAATCTTTGATATTTTTTCAGCACAGCAATAATATTCCTAAGTTGGTTTTCATTGTGTTCTTCATGCTTGGAGTTTGTAAGTTTCTTGAAACTCTTTTTCACTAAATTTTGTGAAATTATGATGTTCTTATCTGCTAATTTCAATATCTATGTTATTTTCTGAGTCTATTTCCTTTCTCTTTTTTAATGGGACAGAAGTTTAATTTTTTCTCACATAAAATAGGTTTAATGAGTAGGCTTTCTAGGGTTAGTATGACAACTATGAAGTCAGAGACCTACCCAGATTATTTTCTGAATCTGATTTTAGTGACTGTTTACTCTCCTGGTTAAATGGCACATTTTTCTTCTTCTTTATATGTCTAGTAATTTTTTATTATGTGCTAGACATGTTAGAGGCCACTTAAATGCCACTTGAGAATCCGGATTTTTTTTTCTTTAAAGAGTTTGATTTTTGTTTTGGCAGGCCACTAATTTACTGATAGATCACTTTGATCCTGTTGAGGCTCACTTTTTAAGGGTCTAAAGAGGACTTACTCTGGGATCAAGCAGTTCTAACTTATGGTGTTTCCAGGGTCTCAACTGAATTCCTGGGTTATCTGCAAGGTTGCTTCATTATTTCTGATAAAACCCTAACATCTTCCAACACTATATGGCCTACATAATTTCCATTCAGCTTAGAGCTCCTCTGCAACTATTCTTACCAGGTCTTACAGAGCCTTGCTCTAAACATATGTAGCTGATCCCTCAGTCAGACTCAAGAGGACCCAGCCACTACAGCAGCACCAAACTCCAAATTCTGTCGTCTCTGCCTATCAGCAGGGATGCTGTAACTAAGCTCCACTAACCTATGCCATAGTTTGAAAAGGGCTTTTGGGTAGAAAGCCAGGTGGTGGTGCGGCTCACTTTGAGTAAGTCCCTTCTTTCAAAGATCACATTGTTCTTTCTGTTATCCTGTTACCTGTTCTGTCTGTTATCCAGTTACCCAAACAAATTAATTCTTTTATTATAATCAGTTCTATGTTTGTTTGAAGAAGAAGAGCAAGTACAATCTCACTCTCTTCTATTGTGGTTAAAATCAGAAACCTGAACTATTTCTTCCTACTTCATAGAATATTCCAACACGTTTGTTGCTTAGACTGCAATAGATTGAGGCAGTAAACAAAGGTGAAAGATATAGACATTATATTGATAGCTTGACAGTCAGAGAAGATAGAACAATTATACAAAGCAGTCATAAACACTAGCCGTGATTTAACGTGGAAGCAAACAAGCATACGCATCTTAACACCTGATAGCAACTCTGTCTTGTCATGGTGTTGTGATTTGCATGATGATGGACTTTAAGTCATGAAGAACATCTTAAGTCTACTTAGGAAAGAAAGGTGTAGGTATTGCATCTTAGAAATGGTAGAGTTATGTTACCTAAAAGCAGGATCATGAGACTGTTTAAATCTGGGGGGATTTATAACATGGCAGTACATCCTGAAGGGGTAAATATGAGTCATCTAGAAGAGTTGCTTCTGCAAGTTAGTTCCTGCTTTCTCTGAAGATATTAGATAACTGGAAAGTTACTGTAAAAAGTGTTAATACTGCAAATGACAAAGAGTAAATGGGATGTCTGTACTTGGCATTGCTGAGCATTTAGGCTTCCTTTCCTTGAAGCCCAAACCTTGTTACCATGGGATGTTTGGGTGCCAATAGGTCAAGAGTATATCATGTAAAAGAGCAGGCAGGGAGGAATGAGGGGGGAGAGAGAGAGCGAGAGAGAGAGAGAGCACAACATTTTTTATTTATTTGTATGCATTTTCTAAATCATTCAGTAGTATTGAATGCCACCTGCAAAACACTTCAGCTCATTTCTAAGAATTAACCAGAAAATGCTTTGCTTCTTTGAACCTGAAATTTTTATTAAACCTTGAATCTTAATACTGTCTACCCTTAGAATTCCTTCCTCTGCCTACCCTGACTTCTGCCCTGATGCAGCTTCCTCTACAGTATATCAACCAGCACTTAGGAAGCACACACACTGCATCCATCAGCATTGCTTCTGAGAAGCTGGGCCAACCCCATCCTCCTTCCTCAGGGACAGGTTGACCCCTATATTCCCGTCATGGACTAACTTTGCCTTCCTTTCAATCAATGGTAATACTCGTTAGGCAGAGTGGATTTGATACACATGTAACAGCAAATCCTCCACAAGAGAATTTTTTTCTCCATGTGTTGTTTTTATTTTGACTGTTGATTACCAGTTCTTTCATGCTATTAAACAAGGTTTATATCCTTTCTTCTTCCTTTTATAGGAAAACCTGGGTCTATTTTCCGCAGACCCAACCTCCAATAGCTGGAAGACATATGTTAACTCTATTGACAACATGTTGCTGAATGGATTCTTTCTTGCCATTGAGTGCTCCCTCAAGTATCTCCTGGAAAATACTGGTACTTACTGGCTTATGGATGTGGGTTATTATTGGAAAGATAATGACAGTAACATTTGTTGAATTATATTGAAGAGCAGCTGAGTGCTCTGTGACTTTTCCCAAAACGTTGTAGACTTTTTGTGAATGATGCACAGGAAAATAGAAAAGGTACCGAACTTCTAAATTGTTCAAAGACAAAGACTTCTGATGCTTAAAATTAGATAATAAACCAGGCTGTAAGATAGTGACGCACATAGCAAAAGCATAAAAGCGAATTCACTCGAAATCAAGCTTCAGTAAAGAGGAGTGACCAAGTTAAGAAGCAGGAAGCACTGTTAGTAATGAAGGCAGAAGGCTTCATCCAAGCTTGACTTATGGCAATGGGTGGGGGACATTCTGTGCCTTCAAGCTTCATGTACTTTATCTCTGTAGCCTTTTGAGAACACAAGGAGATTGTGTCCACCAGGTTAAATGGAAGAAACAGAAGTTTTTCTGAGTAAAAGAGTCACACAAGAAGTAGGGGAGGAGGTAATTTTCAGAAGAAAAAGAAATGTGTAGAACAGAATGGGCATTCTTTGAAGCTTTTAAAAAATAGTTAAAGGCTTTGAATTTGTAGTGGATAAACTGGGATAAGGTACACAGAGTGAAAGATACAGAAAGGGCTAACCTTGACTAGTAAATGATGAGATCGACAGGGCAGAAGAGTTCAGGACTAAAAGTTGAATTAAACCTTCACATTCTGGCAGATTCTGAGTTGCTTAGCAAAGAGCCTATAGAAGGATTTGTCAAGATGGAAAGGCAGAGGTAAATATTTTGAAGCTAGAGGATGGAAGTCAGATGAGAGTTTTTAAAACTCAAGGATCGAAATGAAATACTGATGTAAAATAAATAGTCCAAGGCCAGTGTCCAGATATCCAGCCCATAAAAAAGACTACCTGTAGACACCTAGGTTGAGAATCCAGAGAGAAGCAAGGCCCAACGCTGAGTGTAGCCCCAGTGGCCATCCCCATGGTCTTGATAGGTAGAATGGGTGAGGTGTGAGGCATGGTCTTTGCTTGCAGGATACAGGGGTGCTCCAAACTAAGGAAATCAACAATAGGACTCAGGAAACCCAGCATAGTTAGCAACGTAGGAGATCATCTTCTGGAGCCTGGGAGCAACAAGCCAATGGGGCATGGAATACGGGCACCAAGTCTGCACAACTGGCTCCTATGGACCAGCACTGGTGGTGTTCACCTTAGTGAACTGACCAAGCCTCCTCTAACGCTGGAGGTTCGGGGGCTTCATCACTAAGCTCTCCGTAGAGAATCTGGGAAGACACCCCAGCCATACTTGGGTGCAGGCAATGCACTAGAAATGGTGCCTAAATGACTCCATCCTTGACCAATGGCTCTCTGGTTCTCCTGATCTGGACTATCTCATGTGCCATGTGCCCACCTGTGGGAAGGACAGAGTGGGACCAGGGGATGGAGAAAAGAGATGGCAGTCTTTCTCCAAGATTATCAAAGTTTCCTTCCCTTTGTGGAAATAGGAGGACAGAGGAACACATTTTCTTCACAACATAGAGGCCCTTCAAATTCTCATTTGAAAGGGCAGGAGCTGAATTTATCAGCTGCCTCATCTGAGGCACTATAGATAAAATTTAAAAGACACTGGTTATCTAAGGGGAAGTAAAGGAGCCTAAAGGGGCCTCTGAGAAGAAAATCATGGTGACCCCTTGCAGTGGCTCAGTTAAGTGACTTTTTCATCCTAGGTCCACCTTACCATTTTGTCTACTTGTGTCAATAAATGAGGATAAGGCCCTGGAAAATGGTAGCGTCATAGGATGGAAGGAACCTATCCACCAAACTGGAACATTCACCTTGGACTGTTAACCTGCAGGAGAGTAGACTTCTTTGACCTTTGGAGTCCAGAGCAGAGCAGGGGTTTCTATGACATTGTTGAGGGCATTCCTAAGGTTTGGGTTGGTCTCCCTGTCATCTCTCAACCCAAACCCTGCATAGGTTATATGCTTCCCACTCAATGGAGAAATGTCCCTCCTCCTCTTACCTAGTAAAATGATTTACATGCACCAAGATTGTGGAACCAGGACAATCTGCTTTGGATGATAATTACATTGGTGTTACATCCAGTGTAGAGATTACAGTCCCATGTCAACATATGGGGCAAAAAATCTCATATAGTTAAAACATTCTTTCAAGTCTTTTGAATTCTGTAAACCATATGCAACCTTATCTATTAATTTATAAGTACATAATATGTATATTAATGCAGAATATGTCATGAGTACATATAGCAAATTATAGGTGATTTTATAAGCTATACTATTTTATAAACTTATAGTAGTTTTTATAAACTATACCATTTTATAAACTTATAGTAGTATAATTACTTTGTTATTGGTAAACTTATGTTCCCTTAAGTTAAATATTGGGAGTCTGCTGAGTCCAATCTTGTGTTCCCTTAAGTTAAATATTGGGACTCTCCCGAGTCCAATCTTGTGTTCCCTTAAGTTAAATATTGGGACTCTCCCGAGTCCAGTAATGTGAATTTGTCATCCCTCCAGTTCTGAAGGCAAGCCCTATTCTTACATATTTTGAGTATACTGCAGTATTTTACTTAGGGTGAATGGCTAAGCTGTAGTAACAAAAACACCATCAACAATATGGTTTCAAGGAGAGAGAAGTCTACCCTTGAAAGAAAGAGTCAAAGGTGAGTGTTCCAGTTTGGTGGGTAGGTTCCTTCTGTCCTGTGGCTCCACCATTCTTCAGGGCCTTGTCCTCATTTCTGTGGTCGAGCTGACTCACTGCCATGTCCAGGCTATAGTCTGGTAGAGGAGAAAGAGACTGAGTACAGAGAAGGGTCACCTTCAGTCTCAAGAGTCCCAGCCCACGAGTGGCACCATCATGTTGTCCTACATCCACTGGTGAGGAAATTTCATTGCCACACCTGTCTGCAAGCAGGGCTGGGAAATCTGGTCAAATCCCAGTTATTACTCTATCTCAAGGGAAGAAGACAACAATGGATTTCAGTGAACAGTCTCTGCCACCCACAGTATTCAGCCCATAACAGGCTCCTAAATTTACAATTGAAAAGTCATATAAAAATAAGTGGTTATCGATAAAAATTTCAAGCATATATCTTGTCCTGGAACATCTTGCTCTGCGTTGTATTTTGATTTAAATTTAGCAAGGCAAGTTGACCTAGTAAGTAATCAGGGATTTGTTAATTATTCATACTGTTTTTAAAATTTTTATCACTACAGGACTACAGCAATAAATTAAGTTATTTCTTAGAAAAGGATAAGGAGCAGAATAGGCAGAATTGTAATTTCTCTTTGTGGTTCGTGTCTGTACATCGTTGACAAGCCTGCCCCCGTTCACCTAGAGTGATCAGTGGAATGACATGGCTTGTGCCTAGGAAGAAATCAGCTGCTTCCAAGAAATGGGCTTTGAAAAATCAACCTCTTCTCGGCTGGGCACGGTGGCTCATGCCTGTAATCCCAGCACTTTGGGAGGCTGAGGTGGATGAATCACGAAGTCAGGAGTTTGAGACCAGCCTGGCCAACATGGTGAAACCCCATTTCTACTAAAAATACAAAAATTAGCCAGGTGCAGTGGCACGTGCCTGTAGTCCCGGGTACTCAGGAGGCTGTGGCAGAAGAGTCGCTTGAACCCGGGGGGTGGAGGTTGCAGTGAGCTGAGATTGTGCCACTGCACTCCAGCCTGGGTGACAGAGCCAGACTGCATCTCAAAAAAAAAAAAAAAATCAATCTCTTCTCAACCAGAGGCTGGACTGTCGCCCAAGAGGCATTTGAGAATGTGGAAGGGGAGAGGCTTGGGCTGATCTGTCACTAGGATGTGCTCTGTGAAGACAAGCAAAGTAAATATCCTGGAGTACCCAGGAGAGCCCTGCACCAGAATTGGCCTATTCAAATGTCAGTGGTTCCCCCGTTGAGAAGCACTGCAAGACTATCACCCTCACATTGTATGGGATGTAAACAAATTTTACATTTCCGTTTTCCTACAGTCTAGCAACTTATCTAAAGGAAAGCATTGGTCTGGATGCTTTTAAAACAGTCCTCTACTTTGTCCATTTTATCCACTCTTTGTTTTGTTTGCTTGTTTTCCGTGTTTTTCAGAGTGTAAGGCAGGACTTACCCCAATATTTGAAGCACAACTGAGTCTAGCCATCCCAGACCTAGTTTTCTATCCGTCTCTGGAGTCTGGCGTGAAGGGGGGTTTCTATGACATTATTGAGGGTCTCATCACCAGCATTTTTAGGATATCATCTCTGGTGCCACGGCTTTCCCCACAAAACGGCTCTCCTCACTATCAGGTACTGGAGCTGCAGCCATCCTGCCCTCCAACTGTGTCCTCTCCAGCCGAGTCTCGAACTTCCTGCCACGCACTGGTATAACCTGCCTGCCATTGTCTCGCTTCCGCAGGTGGACCTGGACGGTATGCCAGATTTGGCAAACATGAGGCACACGCTCATGGAGAGAGTCCAGAGAATGATGGGCCTCTGCTGTGGCTATCGGAGCACCTTCAGCCAGTATTCACACCTCTATGTGGAGGACCAGAAGGAGGTTCTGGGTCAGTTTCTGCTGTACGGGCACATCCTCACTCCGGAGGAAACTGAAGACCATGTGGAAGACGGTATCCCAGAGAACCCTCCCCTCCTTTCTCAGTTTAAAATGCAAATCGACTCCTATGAAACGCTCTATGAAGAGGTGTGCAGGCTGGAGCCCATCAAGGTGTTTGACAGCTGGATGAAAATTGATATTCGACCCTTTAAGGCATCCTTGCTGAATATTATTAAGAGGTGGAGCCTCCTGTTCAAACAGCATCTTGTGGACCACGTCACTCAGAGGTACGACAGTTGTTTTCACTTTCTTCCAGCATGCTAGGCTGCGAGGAACACCGTGTTTTTAACCTTTTTTATATTTTTTCCCTATGGATATGTTGGTTAAATTAAAAATTAAGACAGCTGATTAGAGGTTCTAGACTTGCAGACATCATGGTAACTTAAGTCCTGCCCTTTTCTTTGTTCACCAGAGAAGCCCTCTTTGTTTTGTTTTCCGTTTGACATCCAGTGTGTGAAAGGCAAGTGGTTAAGTGGTAAGGAATATTAGAGACAATAATAGGAGGTCCAAGCTCCCTTCACAGCTCCATGCCATCTCTTTAAACTTGGGAAGCAGAGGGTATCTGATGGGCCTCTTTGTTTTACTTCTACCTCTTACTCCTTGTCTCAGATTATCCAGCTGGGCAATGTGGACATCACTAAAACCCTGTGCTCCTCACTGCCTGTCTGTGCCATTCTCACCATGCAACAGGCTGGATATGAAATTCTGTCTGTCCTACTGTGACCTAGACCACCCAGCCCAGCACTAGGCTCTCTAAGCCAGAGCATCATCCTCTGAATGAACAATCCATGTGGTCAACAGTCCCCTGGTCACTTTACCTTGAACTGGTCCCCAGAGACACACCACAATTAGAATCTTGACCCCCCATCTCAGAATCCCACTGAGGACCACCAGTCCCTCCGCACAGTGCTCGCCCTTTGGAGTGCTGGACGACACTGCAGGGAGGTCAGCCTGACCCCTCCTCAGTTTAGTGCTGGTTTTGCTTAATGCTGCCAAGGCCTTGCTCCATGATCTGGAGCCATAGACAGAAAGAAAATGGCAACATCAAGAATTTTATCTATCTACAAATAAACTTTAAGAGACTTTCCAAGGATAATGTTTGACTACCCTAGGAAACCCCAAGAACGCTCTGTGGGAATTTTTTTTTTTTTTTTTGAGATGGAGTTTTGCTCTCGTTGCCAAGGCTGGAGTGCAATGGTGTGATCTTGGCTCACCGCAACCTCTGCCTCCCAGGTTCAAGCGATTCTCCTACCTCAGCGTCCTGAGTAGCTGGGTTTACAGGCATGTGCCACCATGCCTGGCTAATTTTGTACTTTTAGTAGAGAAGAGGTTTCTCTGTTGATCAGGCTGCTATCGAACTCCTGACCTCGGGTGATGCGGCTGCCTTGGCCTCCAAAAGTGCTGGGATTACAGGCGTGAGCCACCATGCCCAGCAGGGGATGTTTTAAATAGGGCTTCCTGGGTATTATTCCACATTCATAAAAGCTTTTCTTCCCTGAGGAACTCAGAGGCAAGAAGAGGAAATGCTGGTGGGTGGTAGGACTGTGACAGATGCCCCAGGGTGGAGCACTGTTGGAGGGGACAGCTGCTTTGTGGTCCCTCTCCATTGCTAGGTCTGGTAATCCAAGCATGTAAACCAGCATGTTTCAAAATGCAGGTTTTATCATTCAGGCACAGCAAGGCCATAGAGCAGCAGATGACTCCCATAAAAAGATAGATTATTACTCATAGTTCCCAGGAGGACAGTGTACAGCAGATAGATTATTACTCACAGTTCCCAGGAGAACGGTGTATGGCATGCCACACAGGGCCACACAGGGGAGCTCCAGGGTCCATCAGGAGGCAGAAGGGGGCAGAGAATACAGGCAGGAGCCTTTTTTGTGATTTCTGTGGAAAGGAATAGATGAGTCATGGCAAGCAGGCTCAGGATTGGTGAGTTTGAACATTTCAGCACCTCTGGGGCATAGAGACTATTCCAAATTGTCTGGGACCTGGCCTTGGGCTGATTAGGGCAGGGGGATAATGACCCAGATTGTAAAAGCCCCACAGAGGAGGTGGTTGGACTCTGGAATGGTTGGTTTGCATATGAAAGATGCGCTCACAGGCCAGCCACTGCTGTCTCAAGGAATTGCTCAGCCCTGCACGGGGAAGTCCCTCCAGAGTTTCTAAGACCCCAGATGTGAAAAGATCAAAAACACATGGTTGATACAGGACGTGGTAACAGCAGCTGCCACGGGCATCAACCAGTTAGGCTTCAAAGGATCTAATGGGGTTGGTTTAACAGGATAAGCACACAGTAGAGAAATTAGGAGGCTTGACTTTGTGTCCTTGAAACCCTGTTTCCTCACCTCTGAAAGAAGACAGCCCAACTGAATTATTCTAAGGTGCCTTCCGTCTTCCAGCTTTAACAGTTGGTGATTCTAAAAACTGGCTATTGTGCTACACTTTAGGAGAAGGTTTTATTGCATTCTGGAGGATTAGATAAAATAGAAATAATTAAAAAATTATTATTGTCTCCTCTGTGCCATGTAATTATGTGATTTCCACCTTTCCTTAATAGGTCAGGATGAATCCCAACTTGCACTGCATTTTAGATACTTCATTCACTGCCAGAAGTACAACCCCCTTTTGTTACATAAACTCTCATCTCATTGAGCTCTTCCTGCCCTGATCTTACTCAACCCCTACCCCTGCACTTGCAAAGCTTTTCTATGCCCTTGCAGCAGACCTCAGGATCTTACAGCAGCAAATGTCCACTGTCCCCTTCATCTTGTCTCATCACCGTTTTGCTCCAACTGAAACCTGGCTCTCTTCTGAGGACACTGCTTCCCCTCCAGCCCTCCCAAGTGGAGGCTGACTTTTCTCCTATATCCCTCTTACCAATGGGCCTGCAGGTGGGTGAGGTGTGGTTGCTCTTCAGTGCTGCTTCCAGACCATTTCACCACCATCCTCCCTCAAAATCACCAGCTCCCCTGACGTGAATTCTCAGACAACACCAACTGCACTCTGCCTTGCTGCCATCATCCACCAAGCCATTAGTCCCTGTTCCTCACCAGTGTAGATCTTAGCGTCTGGCTCAAAGATTTCCCTTCCCACTTTCTGCTGATAGTCACCAGCCATGACCCATCCTCCACAGAATCTCCATCAGACTGGCTCTTATGTTGTTGATCTCCTCCCTCCGATGCCCTTCCCTCTGCCATACCTCTGCTACCCACATCTCTTCCGTATTCTCTGTGGGGCTCAGAGAATGATGGGGAAGTAATTGCTCTGCCTTCAGAAGCTCAGGTGGAAGCATTCCACTGCCTGACCTCCACCTGTTATCTTTCTGCCTCACTTACTTAGCAACACTGCCACACAGAATTCTTCAACCCATCAGGATTTCCAATTCATTGACTCCCCTGCTTTCTCAGAGTCTCTCATCCTTGGTCCCTATTCCCTCCCGTTCCCACCTTGTAAAACCCTGACTGTTTAAACTCAGTGCTCCACACCTGCTCCTGAGCAATTCATCCCTGACGAAGCAAAATCAAACCAGTCTAATGACTAGTCCTACATTTCATTTGTGAACATAAAATTCAGTAGGCCCTTCACATTTTCCTAAACACTTCCCAATTCTCTCAGACTTCTGTTTCCTTCAAATATCTTCTCTACTTTTATGACTTGGCTTCTCATTTCACTGAGAAATTAGTATCAATCATGAGAGAACTAATTCACGTTTTCACTGACAAATCTACCAACATGCCTGCATTTGAAGCTGGATATTCAACCACCTCACCTGTGACTGTGGATAAGCTGTCCTTGCTTTTCTAAGTTCAAACTCTTTCCTCTCACCTTAGGACTTACCTTCTTAAATATTCCCTATCTCCAACATTATCAATTATTTCTGTTACATGTTCTTAATACCATGTAAGCATATTGTGATATTTGACACACTGGAAAAGAGAAAGGAGCGTGATCCCACAAGTCCTTCCAGCTACAACACATTTTTTTGTATGCACTCCTTTACAGCAAAATTTCTCAAAAGATGTGTTTATATATATATTTTTGGTTCTTCACCTCCCATTCTCTCTCTACAAAAAGTTTTATGATGAAATATAACATACATACAATTTAGAGAACAATATTTTTTTTTTTTTTTTTTTTTTTTGAGACAGAGTCTCGCTGTGTCACCCAGGCTGGAGTGCAGTGGCTGGATCTCAGCTCACTGCAAGCTCCGCCTCCTGGGTTCACGCCATTCTCCTGCCTCAGCCTGAACAATATTAAAGAGAATATGTGAATTTGTGAATTTGCATCATCCAGCTAAGAAACAGAACATTGGCTATATTTTAAAGTTTAAATCCTTCTCCCTCCTTGTAAGATGTTGCTAGTGTCCTAAATGTGACATAATCCTTTCCATGCTTTTCTTCATTGCTTTGTGTGTGTGTGTGTGTGTGTGTGTGTATGGATATATACACATGTGTATGCATATGGATGTATACATATGTGTATGCATACACACATACCTATATGGAGACTTGCATTAAAACTTTATAAAAATGGGCCGGGCACGGTGGCTCAAGCCTGTAATCCCAGCACTTTGGGAGGCCGAGATGGGCGGATCACGAGGTCAGGAGATCGAGACCATCCTGGCTAACACGGTGAAACCCCGTCTCTACTAAGAAATACAAAAAATAGCCGGGCGAGGTGGCGGGCGCCTGTAGTCCCAGCTACTCGGGAGGCTGAGGCCGGAGAATGGCGTGAACCCGGGAGGCGGAGCTTGCAGTGAGCTGAGATCCGGCCACTGCACTCCAGCCTGGGATACAGAGCGAGACTCCGTCTCAAAAAAAAAAAAAAAAACTTTATAAAAATGAAATATTATTGTATGCCATATATTCTTCTGTGTTCTATTTCTTTCACTCAGCATTATGTTTGAGATTTATCCAGGTTGAGAGTATAGCAGTAGTTTATTTTCACTGTGTACAGTATTCCCTTAGATTAATGTACCACAATGTATCTGTCCATTCCATAGTTGTCGAACATTTGGGTTGTTTCCAGTGGTTTTGCTCTCTTCTAAGGACACTGCTTCCCTTTTAACAATGTGGCTATAAGTACTCTTATACGTAATCATGGAGTGGGCAAGCATTCCTCTAGGGTGTATACTTAAGAAGCAGAATTGCTAAGTCAAAGAGTATGCACATAATACCAAGCTCCCTCCAAGGTAGAGACAGCCATGGGTGAAAGCTCTTACAGCCTAGCATCCTTCCCACCTCTTAGTATTGATAAATTGTTTAATCCTGGCCACTCTGGTGGGAGTGTAATAGTATCTCACTGTGGTAAATATTTTGCAGTACTCTGAGTATAAAAAGGTCCTCATCTTTTTATGTTTTTGGTGAGTCATTATGTTTCCTTTTCTCTGCCTATTCGTATCTGTTCCTCATTTTTCTACTGGATTTTGTTTTTTCCTTTTTGAAATTATGATTAGGAATTACTTACATATTCTATATCTAGTCCTTTGCTATTGTATGTCTTACAAATGGAGTCTACCATTTTGTGACCTGTCTTTTCACTCCACTTATGGTATATTCTGATAAACGAATTCTTAATTTGTGTGGCCAAATGTGTCCAACTTTTCCCTTATGTTGTTCTTCTTTTGTCTTGTTAAATAAATCCTTTTTTTGCCTGGATATCCTAATGATACCCTACTGTATTCTCTTCTAAACGTTTTAAAATTTTATCTTTCACATTAAATAGTCCCGTATCTAGCACTCATGAATATGAAGAAATCCTAATTACTGTAGCTTAGTAACAAATCTCAATATCTGGCAGGGCAGGTCTCCACCTGGATCATTTTCATCAAGAATATTCTGACAGTTCTTGGTTCTTACTATTTCATATAAATTTTAATCATCAGTTTGTAGAAGAAAAAAATCTGTTGGGATTTTAATTATATTTGTAGTGACTATAGATCAATTTGAGTAGAATTGATGATATTGAGTATTCTTGTCCAAGAACATATTATCTCTTTACTTATTTACATCCTTTTTATGTCTTTCAGTGAAATTTTGTAATCATTATCTTTAAAATTTTACGTATTTTTGTTCAAATATATTCCTCAGTATTTTGTTTTTTAGTTCCTAGTATAAATGATATTTTAAAATCATATTTTCTGTAGAAAAGGAATTGATTTTGTACATTGATTTTGTATCTAGCCATCCTGCTAAATTAATTTAATAATTTTGACAATTCATCTGTACATTCTTTGGTGTTTGCTATGTACATAGTCATCATCTACAAATTTATGATACTTGTATTTCTTCTTCCTTCTCGGTCTTTATGCTTTATATCTCTATCTCTTATCTTACCACTCTGGCTAGGACTTCCAGTAGAATGTTGAATGAAAGTGGGGATAACACACATCTTAGTGTTGTCTCCAATCTTAAAAGGAGTGCTTTTAACATTTCACTGCTGAGTATAATATTTGCTCTGAGCTTTCTGTGGATTTGCTTTATCTGATTTTAGAACTTCCCTTCTATTTCTAATTTGTTAGGAGTATTTAGCATAAATGGATGTAAAATTGTATCAAGTGTTTTATCTATGTCCATTAAGATAATTCCGATTTTTCCCTCAAGCTGCTAAGTGGTGAACATATTATTTGGCTTCTAATGTTAAAACAACCTAGCATCTGAGATATACCCAACGTAAAGTATTATCTTTTTCAATATACTCTCTGGCTTATTGTGTTTGCAAATCTTTTGTTTAGCTTTACCGCACCTGTTTGTGATTGAATTTGGCCTTCAATTTTCTCTTTTTTTTTTTCCTGTCTGTATCTGATTTTTGGTTTTGTAATTTTGCTAGCTTCATAAAACAAGAAGTAATCCTTCTTACTTATTCTCCAGAAGAGTTGGTGTAATCTTGAAATTTTTTGATCTATGAGAGTTTGATTTAAATTTCTTATTAAGTTTGATTTAAATTTCTTATTGGGATTGGGATTTTCTTTGTAAGAAGATTTTAGCCTATAATTTCTTTAATGATTATGAAGATATTAAAGTTTTCTATTCCTTAGTAAGTCACTTTTAGTAAGTCATATTTTCTAGGAATGTATCCATCTCATGTAAATCTTCAAATTATTGTTATAAAATGGATAAGATCCTCTCAACTGTTTAGTCTCTGCAAAGCCTATGGTATCTCCCTCTTTTCATTTCTATTCTTTTTTTTTTTTTTTTTTTTTTTTTTTGAGATGGAGTTTCACTCTTGTTGCCCAGGCTGGAGTGCAATGGCGCGATCTCGGCTCACCGCAACCTCCACCTCCCGGGTTCGAGTGATTGATTCTCCTGCCTTAGCCTCCCAAGTAGCTGGGATTACAGGCATGCACCACCAAGCCTGGCTAATTTTGTATTTTTTAGTAGAGACAGAGTTTCTCCATGTTGGTCAGGCTAGTCCGAACTCCCGACCTCAGGTGATTCACCCACCTTGGCCTCCCAAAGTGCTGGGATTACAGGCGTGAGCCACCATGCCAGGCCTTCTATTCACTTTTATTTGTGCTTTCTGGTTTCCTTTCTTAGTTTTGCCAGACACAAAAAAAACTATCTAATAAACTCATTGATCTTATTTATTGTAGTTTTATTTTTATTTCAATAATTTGTTCTTTTATTTTATTATTTCCTTTACTACTTTGGATTTATTTTCTGTTCTTTGGCTAACATTTGCTTGTTAATTTTGAGTTGTTTGTCTGTCTGAATGCTAACATTGAAAGTTATAAATTCTCTTCTAAATACAGTTTTACCTCCATCTTGCATTTTAGTATGTAATCTCATTACAATTTAGTTCTAAATACTTTTAATATTCATTATAATGGGTTTAGATTTTTTAATTTTTCAAATGTGGGACTTTTCTAGTTATAGTTCTTTCTTCATTTCCAACATAATTGTGCTGTGGTTTAAAAATGATATCTCTAATAACAAGCTTCTGAAATTTGTTGATGTTGGCCTTATTATAGCATATTCTGTTCTTATAAATTTCTGGGCATATTTGAAAATAATATATATTCTATAAGTACTGAGTGGAATGTTCTATGTATGCCTATTGGTTCAAGTTTGTTAATTATTCTGTTCAAATCTACTGTATCCTCACTGCCTTTTTCTAATCTACTTAATCTATCATTACTTACTAAGATAATTGTATTAAAAATCTTCCATTTCCATTTTGGTGGTATATTGTCAATTTCTCCTTGTAATTCTGTAAATTTTTGCTTCATATATTTTAAGGTTATGTTATAGGCATACAGATTTTGACTTTTTATATCTTCTTGGAACATTGAGCCTTTTAACCAAACATTAAACATCTTCTTTATCACTAGCAATATTTCTTGTACTAAAGTATGTTTTGTCTTCTATTAATGTAGCTAAAACAATTTTTCTTTGGTGATATTTGCTTGGTGCATCTCTTTTTATCCTTTGGCTTTCAACCTTGCTGTGCTCTTACATTAGAAGACATTTTTATAATCAGCATAGAACTGATTTTTTAAATCCACTTTAGCAATATGTATTTTTTAACTGGAGGGTTTTGTTCATTAACATTAATTGTTGTACATTTTAATTTAAATCTGCCATTTTATTATGTTCTTTTAGTTTGCTATTTTTTTTCTTTTCAATTGACTTCCTTTTTTGTCTGCTTTGGGGTATAATTTACATGTTTTCTTTTATTTTCCTTATTCCATTTTTTCCTTTGCTACTTTGAATGTCATGCCATGTAGTTCTACTGTTCTAATGGTTATCACTGCTATTCTAATAAGCATCCTTAAATAAATAAACTTATTACTATTTTTAGTCTCTTCACAATGATTAAAAGACTTTAGGATAGTTTGACGTCTCCTGTTCATCCATCAAATTATATTCTATCATTCCTAGTAATTTAGATTGTTCTCTATTATTTATTTAAGCCCCAGGAACTATACCTATATACCGAATGTTTATTTATTTGTTTATTATTATTATTATTATTATTTGAGACTGAGTCTCGCTCTGTCACCCAGACTAGAGTGCGGTGGCATGATCTCTGCTCACTGCAACCTCTGCCTCCTGGATTCAAGCGATTCTCCTGCCTCAGCATCCCAAGTAACTGGGACTACAGGCACACGCCACCGTGCCTGGCTAGTTTTTGTATTTTTAGTAGAGACAGGGTTTCATCATGTTGACCAGGCTGGTCTCAAACTCCTGACCTTGTGATCTCCCTGCCTCGGCCTCCTATTTAGATTAACCAACATACTTACCATTATTGCTCTATAGTCCAGACATCCGACTGAGGTATATTCCATTAGGAATTGCTTTAGTAAAGGTCTATTGATGAAATGCTCTCATTCTTTCTTTGTCTGAAATGTATTTATTTTGCCTTTGTTCTTTAAAAATAGTTTTGTGGAGGAGAGAATTCAAGAATAACATAAATTCTCTTTGATTATTGAAATTATTATTCTATTGTGTCCTGGCTTCCATTTTTGTTGCCAAGTAGTCAGTTATCAATCTAATTTTGGTTTTTTGTGTGTGTGCTGTCGTTGTTTTAAGAAACTTGTCGTTGCTCTGAAGCTAATTTTAAGATTATTTTTTTCTTTTGGTAATCTGTAGTTTCATAGTGAAGTATTTATATGAGGGTTCCTTTATATTTATTCTGCTTGGGATTTGTTGGGCTTTCTTGGTCTTACATTGAGTGTCTTTCAGCAATTCTAGAAACTAGGGACTCTTCTCAAATGTTGCTTCTTGCTTGTTCTATTTTGTTTTTCTGGCACTTTTGTTATACTTATGTGTGATGCTTTCATTATCTCCTGTCTTTTAATAACTTGCATATTTTTCCTTTTTTCTCTTTCTACCCTGCAGTTTAGAAACTTCTCCATGTATATCATATAGCAGTCGAATCCCCTTTCAGCTTTGTTGATATTTTTTTTTTTTTTTTTTTTTTTTTTTTGTTTGAGACGGAGTCTCGCTATGTAGCCCAGGCTGGAGTGCAGTGGCCGGATCTCAGCTCACTGCAAGCTCCGCCTCCCGGGTTCACGCCATTCTCCTGCCTCAGCCTCCCGAGTAGCTGGGACTACAGGCGCCTGCCACCTCGCCCGGCTAGTTTTTTGTATTTCTTAATAGAGACGGGGTTTCACTGTGTTAGCCAGGATGGTCTCGATCTCCTGACCTCGTGATCCGCCCGTCTCGGCCTCCCAAAGTGCTGGGATTACAGGCTTGAGCCACCGCGCCCGGCCAGCTTTGTTGATATTTAAATTATAATTGTATTTTCCATTTTTAGATCTTCTACTCAGTTATTTTATAATTTTGTTTGCTTGCTTTATTCTTTGTTATTTTTCACATTTTAAGCCTTCTCTTTTATTTATTATTTAAGTTTTAGAATATGTTTATTAGAGTATAATCTTTTTTTGTTTTTTGTTTTTGGTTTTTTTTTTTTTTGAGACGGAGTCTCGCTCTGTCGCCCAGGCTGGAGTGCAGTGGCCGGATCTCAGCTCACTGCAAGCTCCGCCTCCCGGGTTTTTACGCCATTCTCCTGCCTCAGCCTCCCAAGTAGCTGGGACTACAGGCGCCCGCCACCTCGCCCGGCTAGTTTTTTGTATTTTTAGTAGAGACGGGGTTTCACCATGTTAGCCAGGATGGTCTCGATCTCCTGATCTTGTGATCCGCCCGTCTCGGCCTCCCAAAGTGCTGGGATTACAGGCTTGAGCCACCGCGCCCGGCCTTATTAGAGTATAATCTTAAGACAGTTTTTGATTTGTCAACTTACAAATATTTGTTTCTTCCTGCCATATAGTAAAGTGATACAAAGGCCTACTGAAAATTATTAGCTTCTTTCTCCTGGAATTCTCCATCAACATATGATCATTTTTGCATTGCCAGCAAACACCTCTTAGAAGCTTTTTCTATGCTTCTTTTCACAAAGCAATGCTATCACAAGCCATAATTCTCATGTTAGCCACTTCATAAATTTTGCCACTTCTCTGAATCCAGCATTCAATACCAAGGTCTACACACTATCACAGATTTTGAGTGTGCTCAGAGAACCTCTGAAATGGACTCCATTCTTGATTCTATCCAAATCACACATTACATTTAGATGTCATGTCTCCTCCTGAGTCTCCTCCATTGCAGGACAGGCCTCAGTCTTTGCCATTCATAACCTTGACACCTTGTGCAAGGGGCCATATTCTTAACATCAGAGCATAGTCTATGCAGAGTGCTTAGCAAAGTATTGGGCATGTGGTAGGATTTTTATAATGATAGATATTTTTGTTGGGGAAATCAATACATCTTCCTTTCGAGGAGTAGAACAAGAATGGCTCCTCATGTTCTCTTTGTGTTGATTAGCTTGGCCAACCTTGAAGCGTTTATAAAGAATAGTGAGAGCGGCTTACTCAAGAAAGTTGAAAAAGGAGATTTGGAAGGCTTAGTTGAGATCATGGGACACCTTATGGCTGTGAAAGAACGGCAGAGTAACACTGATGAGATGTTTGAGCCCTTAAAGCAGACTGTTGAATTGCTGAAGACCTATGAACAAGAATTGCCAGAAACAGTGTTTAAGCAGCTGGAGGTCAGTGCATTTATGTCTTCCTTATAAAAGAAATAGACAGAACATTTTAGGATTTCAGAATGGGGTAAAGTGGGGTACAGCAAATGAAAAACAGGGCTTGGAGCTGACTCAAGATCTATGTTTTGGAACTATAATGTGTAGCATGTTTGTAATGTCTAGAAAATTCTGAAAACTCAATACATATGGGAGAAGGCAATGCTGGAGATATATGGGAGAATTAAGATGGATAATTTTTTTCTGTAGAAATGAACCAGTGTTTTGGTTGAGAAAAAAAAAAAAGCAGATCTGAAATTTGTTAAGATGGTCCAAGAGGAAATGTGGGACATAAAGGAAAATAACCAAGCCATCCTGAAGAATATAGAAAAGGGAAGGGGTTAATGTAGTTTCAGTAGAAATACAGTAGAAGCAATAGAAACCCAAGATTGTAGAAACTTCTTCCTTTAAGAAAAATCTAAAAGTCTCTTTAGCATTGCAAGTTTTCACAAATTTAGAGGGCTTAGAGGGCCAGAGGTTGAGAGCAAGAAGGTTAGTGTTGAGTGAACAGTAGGTAATAGTTGAGAGCAGCTGCGGAAGGAAGGCGAGGAAGAGTGGGTGGAGGGCAGATTGTAGGGAATGGGAAGATGACACCACCACATCATCGTGCCATCTTGTAACACAGATGGAAGCATCTGGGCTCTGTCCAGCTCAGGACTATGGGAAAGGCAAGAGTGCCTTGGGAATCTGACCACACTGAGGTTTCCTTTGCAGGAGCTGCCTGAGAAATGGAACAACATAAAAAAGGTGGCCATTACTGTAAAGCAGCAGGTGGCCCCACTGCAGGCAAATGAAGTGACACTTCTCCGCCAGAGGTGCACAGCCTTCGATGCAGAACAGCAGCAGTTCTGGGAGCGATTCCACAAAGAAGCCCCATTCAGGTATGGGCCAAA
Organism: Theropithecus gelada; assembly: GCF_003255815.1. Classification (NCBI taxonomy): domain Eukaryota; kingdom Metazoa; phylum Chordata; class Mammalia; order Primates; family Cercopithecidae; genus Theropithecus; species Theropithecus gelada. The sequence goes on from NC_037684.1 coordinate 68,002,959, forward strand.
CACTGCTGCCTCTCTTTCTCTGAACACTGCAGTCTTTGAGTCATGGATAATCTTTTTGTTGAATGTGTGTATTCTTCTAGCAGCTGCAGACCAGTTAGTAATCTTCCTTCCCATTTAGGACCTTTGGTTGAAACGTGGTGCTAATGTGGACTGAATCCTATCATGACCTGTACGGACCAAGGATTGTAGAAATATCTTGCCTTAAAAAGATGCGTATATATCTAGAAGCATCTTTGTGCCTCCAAGTTTATAAAGGGATGATAGGTGGTATAATTACGAGGATTTTACTAAACCTTTAGCATTCTAAGTTCTCACAGACTGTTCTTTTGGTTTTAAAAAGTGGCTGATGGAATTTTTAAAATTTTATAGCACATTTCATTTTGGCAGCATAAAGGAAGGATTTAGGTGAAGGTTTTCTTCAGGGGGTTTCTCTCCACTTGGTTCAGACACCTCCCTGCTTGTTATGACAGGTCTTTACATAAACAAAGCAACCCTAGGATGGGTAACACCATTCACCCGTGCCCACACTGCACACACTTGGGCTCCTTTCTCAGGGGTTTCCTCCCGTGGTGAAGTGGTCTGCTTCTGGTCCACTTCTCAGCATCAAGGGCTCCAACCAGGAGGCCAAGCTGGCGCAGAATGGTCCTACATCTGCTGATGCACCAGCTAGATTGGGTACCCTTTGCCCCAATGCTTCAGCTCTGTGATTTGTTTCCTGCTTCCTTGAGCTTCATTTCTTGCTGGATCTCCTCTATAGTGTTGGGTAGACAGACTTCGACATCTCCAAACTGGAAAATTCTCGATGCTCACAGTGAGGAATGTTTTCATTTTCAAAGGTTACTTGCCCACAGAAATATTAAAGCAACAAACCAAACAAACAAAAAAAGAATACAACTTCATTGGAACAAAGTCCAATAAAAATTAAGTGCACAGATGCTAGATTCAGGTGGCCTGGGGTCTAATTTCAGGTCTTCTACTTACTTCTTATGTTATGATAAAGTTACTTAATACCTTTGTGCTCCAGATTCCTCATCTGTAAAATGTAGATAATAATAATGTCCACCGCATATAGTTGTGGCTTGAATTAAAGAGATCATTCTTGAAAGTGTCTAGCATTGTGCCTGGTACTATGGTGAAAAACCATACTGGTTTGCCCAGGACTGTTCTGGTTGTTGTTTGGGAGTTTTAAAATCTCTCCAGGTGATTCTAAATGTGCAGCCCAAATGGCAGCACATTGCTTTAGAGTTGTATGTTTTATATATTTATATCTTATGTCTGTTTTACACACATGTCCTTCCCTGCCTCTTAACATACTCATCTTATTCTCTGTAACTCCAAGCATAACGCTTGGGAGATAGCAGCATTTTCGAGATAGCGTCTTGCTCTGTCACCCAGGCTGGAGTGCAGCATCATGATCATAGCCTACTGCCTTGAACTCCTTGGGTTCAAGCAATCCTCTCACCTCAGCCTCCTGAGTAGCTGAAAGTACAAGCGTGCTCATGTCTTAGGAAGCACCTCTGTTCTGGGCAAACTGGATGGTTGCTCACCCAACCTGTCAATCCTATTTTTATCATTCATTCTTCAAACATTTATTAAGCAGTTGCTATCTCTCAAGCATTATACCTGGGGTAACAGAGAATAAGATGAGTAGGTTAAGAGGCAGGGAAGGACAAGTGTGTAAAACAGACATAAGATATAAATATACAAAACATATGACTCTAAAGCAATGTGCTGCCTTTTGGGCTGCACATTAGAATCACCTGGAGAGATTTTAAAACGCCCAATGCCCAGTCTGCCCTGTATACCAACAAAGTTAGACTTTCTGGAGGCGAGACCTGTGAATCAGTATTTTGGAAGCTCCAGGAATTCCAATGTGCACCCAAGTTTGGAAACCACCACCCTAAAGGGAAGTAATTGGTTTCCTTTCAAGCAATCATGTGGAGGAATATAACTCCTAATATAACTCCTAAGTCTGTATCCCTTTAGAATAGTTGCCTTAGGAGCCACACCCTTGTTCCAAAGAATCATCTGTTGCTCAAAACCCTTGTAGACTCCTTTGGGGACTGTCTTTCGGAGTCTGAGGCTTATTCCTTTGACTCTTTTTGGGGCATGCAATTGAGTTTTTGAAATTGAGCACCATTTCAGAGCCAAAACTGCTGAGGGAGGTAAGTTCTCCAGCTAGGTAATACTACTTAGTGTTAACAACAACCATACCAAAGACAACAGCCATAAAAATAAAGACACTAATATTTTTGCACCAACAGTCTCTTTTTTTTTTTTTTTTTTTTTTTTTTGAGACAGAGTCTCATTCTGTCTCCCAGGCTGGAGTGCAACGGCACGATCTCAGCTCACTGCAACCTCTGCCTCCCAGGTTCAAGCGATTCTCCTGCCTCAGCCTCCTGAGTATCTGGGATTACAGGTGCCCACGACCACACCCAGCTATTTTTTGTATTTTTAGTAGAGGCGGAGTTTCACCATGTTGGTCAGGCTGGTCTCGAACTCCTGACCTCGTGATCTGCCCACCTTGGCCTCCCAAAGTGCTGGGATTACAGGCGTGAGCCACCACACCCAGCCCAACAGTCTCTTAAAATAATTTCAAAAAAGAAAAATATTCAAAGATGTTGCGGGAAATATCTTCCCAAAGAGACTTCTAAGACTGCTGGAAAGGGAAGCAACATTGGTGTGCTTTTGTGTCTATTCGAAATTCAGTATTCCGCTTTCATGGGTATATTTTGTGTATTGATCAGCTCCTGTTTGTTTTTTCATTTTATTTTTATTTGATAGTTGTGTTCGTTTTTCTTTCTTCGCACTTGTATCTGCTGGCTGTGAGGATACTGCTACTCTAAGCTGGGTGTTCCAAATTCACATCTGCTAATTTGACATGCAGATGAATCCCTGGAAGAGGATGCTTTGAAAAGAACTGCTGGGAAACCAAACAGTTCTGCAATTTTGATGTATTTCTCTTTTTGTCAAGAAAAACATCAGAGCTAAAATGGAATCGTAGATTTATTGCTAAAGCGAATCTCAGTGGATGTCAACTTATGTGTTTTGTTTTCTTTCTTAGTTTGGTGTGTGCGAGTGTTCAAAATTTGTAGGTATTGTGTGTGGCATGTGAGTTTAAATCTGGTTTCTCCACTGTTAAGTTATTTATGAATTTCTAAGTTGCAGACCCTGGTGCATTTTTCTGTGAATTCGAGTTTGAGTTTAATTCTGGTTTCTTCACTTTTAGATCATTTCTGAATTTCTAAAGTGGCAGACCCTGGTACGTTTCTCTGTGGATGCAAGTTTCTGCTCCTGATTAGGTTACACAGGTTAAGCTCAGTTTTGAATGTTCTCGTCTTTGAGGAGAGAGAAAAAAAAAACCTGAGTGTCTTCTTAAGCCCTTGCAGTCTGACAGGTGCTGTGTGAAGTTAGGTTGCATAGGTTGAGGTTCTTCATGTCCAGGTCAAATTTCAGCTCCTCCTTTAGTTCTTAACTCTAAATTATAACACCACATTTCTAGCTGAGCTCTCACCACAGTCATTGGCTAAATCATCCTACTCAGATTCAAGGGCTTTGTGCAACTCTTAAAGCTGGTGACCAGTTCTCCCTCTTGAATGAAAGGAATGCCCTCATGCTCTAGTGGAGTTTCACCTTTTGATCTTCCTGACCTTGAGCACAGTCCTCCTGACCTTAAGAAATGGCACGGTAACATACAATCTTCTTACCCACATCAAGACCAAGGTAATCGAGGGATTACTGAGTCAAAATAACCTATCTCTGTGAGCTCCAGCTCAACGAAGACCATTTGTGTTTTCAGCAGGCAACCAGATTCTATGAATGGCTGGAAGGGCTTTCTTGAAGATACCTTCCATGGGGTGCTGTCCTACATGACAACTAGAGAAAACAGCTTTCCACATAACCCAAGGCAGCAGTCATGAGGAAAGAAAGGCTTTTGTCCTTCTTGCACAGTGTCTATTGTCTTTTCCATAACTGCAGAAAAGGGCAGTATTCGTCATTAAACCTCCCAGGGACATATCGGTATCCTAAGATATGTCATTCATTCAGCTTGATCCTGTTCTTCCAGTTAATCTGACTCATTCCCATGATTTAAGCTTTCATGGAGTAGATGAGGTTGTGGTCTAAACAGTGGAATCAGCAAAAAATGGTGTAGCTGTTAGGGTTTTTGAGATGATACACCTTTCCTGACCTCAAGGACTTATAACCTCAGGGACCATTTCAAAAATGAGCAATAAGGCATGCGCACTGGGAACCAGCTTTAATCCTGCCGGGGGAGGCAGTTCACACCTCCTGAAGAACATGGTGCTTGTCATGGTGAGCCATAGCCAGTGGTAAGTAAGAGCTCTTTCAGGGGGGAAAAAAAGAGTTAGAAAATGAGGATATTCTGGGCAAAGGAAATAGCACATAGGAAGATGCAGAAGGATGAAAATGTAAGAAACAGCTGGAAAACTGCATATGTGTATGACTGGGATGCAGGAAGTAGGAGAGGAGAATGGAGGAGGGCCATGTTTTGACCATAATCTCAGCCACTGAGGAGTCTAAGTATGACAAAAACATAATATAAAGACCGCCTTCTCATGGCCATGGAGAACACAGTGGGGCAAGGTAGGCTCAAGACCAGGTGCTCAATGGGAGAGTGGTTCCAACAGCCCAGATGAGAAGTGGTGAGGCCTGATCCGAAGCAGTGGCAGAGATGAGGGAGAGGGAAAATGGATTGCAGAGAGATTTAGGAGAATATCTGCAGGATTGACTGAATGTGGGAGATGGGGAAGAAGGAGAGTGCAAGGGGATTTTTCACCTTCTAGCTTGGACAAGTGGTGGGAAGAGCTTTTGTCCCACTGTTCACTGAGGTGGTCACAGAATTAGAAGAACTGAGCCTTGCAAAGTCCAGGTTGGACACATTAATTTTTTTTTTTTTTTTTTTTTGAGACAGAGTCTCGTTCTGTCACCCAGACTGGAGTGCAGTGGCGGGATCTTGGCTCACTGCAACCTCCACCTCCCAGGTTCAAGTGATACTGATACTCCTGCCTCAGCCTCCTGAGTAGCTGGGACTACAGGCGCCCACCACCGCGCCTGGCTACTTTTTTGTATTTTTTAGTAGAGACGGGGTTTCACCGTCTTAGCCAGGATGGTCTCGATTTCCTGACCTCGTGATCCACCCTCCTCGGCTTCCGAAAGTGCTGGGATTACAGGCATGAGACACATTGAGTTTTATGCTACCTGGTGGGTATCAAGGAGAGGTGTGACACCGTTCATGGTATACACAGATACGGACGGTGCTGAGGTTCACATTTACCAACAGCCAATTTCCCAGGAATCAATTTAACTCATTTATTCCTCTCTCTCCAGGCTCACATCTGGGTCAGGCCAGAATGAGTCATTTTTCCACGATCAAATGCATGAGTACCATATTTTCATTTCTTTTAATTATTGTTTTATTCATCCAAGCTTTCCAGGCATTTCTCCTTTAGAGTAAAATACATTTTGCCTTATTATTTCAACTTCAAAGACTCAACCCACCCTTTTCCCTCCTATTACTTTCTTGTTCTTTTTATTTTCTTTTTTTTTTTTTTTTGAGACAGAGTCTCATTCTGTCACCCAGGCTGGAGTACGGTGGCGCGATCTTGGCCCCCTGCAACCTCCGCCTCCCAGGTTCACGCCATTCTCCTGCCTCAGCCTCCCAAGTAGCTGGGACTACAGGCGCCCGCCACCAAGCCCAGCTAATTTTTTGTATTTTTAGTAGAGACGGGGTTTCACCGTGTTAAGCAGGATGGTCTTGATCTCCTGACCTCATCATCCTCAAAGTGGGACGCCTCGGCCTCCCAAAGTGCTAGGATTACAGGTGTGAGCCCAGCCACTCTCTTGTTCTTATACTGTATCATTTCCCCAGGGTTTAGAGGATGGCTTCCAGTTTATTAGGCACATGAACCAGGTCTATGAATATCCTGACAATGTGCTCTAAAGTTTTGAAATCGTAAGAGGGCTGCCTGCCCTCACATCTATGGGTTCCCTTGACAACTTAGGCCAAGTTGGTTTTTATGTGTGCTTAGCTACAGAAAATGATCACCCACAAATCTAAACCATAAACAAAAATTATGCCGCAGGTTGGATGAAGTTGGGAACAGGTTTGATAAACGTTCACCTCTTATAAATACTTGAGAAACCAGCATTGATTTAAGAATGCTTGTGGATGCCAAAGGAATAATGGTTAGCAAGATAATTTCTAATCTTCTATATGCACCCCAAATAGCTCCTATCTTACCTAAAAAGTTATTCCTGAATGGTGTTCCACTAACAAATTAAACAGAACATGGGCTTTTAGAATTTGCTTGAATTTTTTAACTAACGTCAAGAGGTTCAGTTCACATTCTAAGTTCTCTCTAGTCAAGATGAAAAGTGGAACCCACACACACCAACAATTAGGCTTTGGAAATGAAGAATAAGCACAAGAACTCCTCACCCTTGGTGATCTTTTTTGCTGGGCCCCTTGCCGTGAGCACATTCCATTTCTTTCCTCCTAGTTCTTTCCTCCTCATAAGGGAGAAAGCTCCTCTCTCTCTATATATATATGTAGAGAGCAGGGCCCTTTTCAACTCTGAGCACTCCAACCTTCTGTTCTGAAATATGTGGAAGTTAAATAATAGAGAAGGCATGTGAGTGATAGTCAGTCCCATCCTCTTAAGATGTAAATCTACAACCATCGCACCTGAGCCAAAAATGATTTAGATGGAACAGGCAGGATTCAAACATAACGAGCGTGGAAGTTAATCTGACACTAATTTAATGGTATGCATAACTGTTATTCTGTTGCTTGGCAATTAGGCTTAAGTGGTAAGCATTCAGGTAAATGACTTCAATTAGGATTACTTTCCATCTGTCAAGTCAAATATTTCTAAAGTCAACAGAGAAAGGGCAGTTGAAAAACAGGATTTTGTAAGTCATTTTCTTCCTTTTTCCCTCCTTTCGTATTCTACCTGCCAATATACAAACACATGCATGCACACACAGAAACACACACACACACAGTTGATGGGAGGAAACGGCCAATTCTCTAGTCACTCATTTCCTTGCAATCTTCCCTTTGATGGTGAACCCCATGATGCCCTGTTTTGATTTTAGCAGAACATACCATTGTCCCTTAAGCCGTGGTGTGTCTAGTATGTAGCCCTCCAAGCACACAGAAGCAAGAATACCTGAGCTTGAGGATGAGAGTGAGTAGAAAGTGGGGTTAGAGGAGAAAAATGAGAGGATCCTTGAACACTAGGGCTATGAGTGCCCTTGACCATAAAAAAGCCATCCGCAGCCGGGTGTGGTGGCTCATGCCTGTGGTCCTGGCACTTTGGGAGGCTGAGGCAGGTGGATCATGAGGTCAGGAGATGGAGACCATCCTGTCCAACATGGTGAAATCCCGTCTCCACTAAAATACAAAAAATTAGCCGGTCATGGTGGTGCGTGCCTGTAGTCCTAGCTACTCAGGAGACTGAGGCAGGGAAATCACTTGAACCTGGGAGGCGGAGATTGCAATAAGCCAAGATCGCACCACTGCACTCCAGCCTGGTGACAGAGCGAGACTCTGTCTCAAAAAAAAAAAAAAAAAAAAAAAAAAAAAAAAAAAAAAAAAAAAAAAAGCCATCTGCCTACGTGGGTTCCTTTGCATGTAGGGTCTTATGTTGGGGAAAACACTATGCAGGAACGCATGCTTTGTGGGGTGGCAGCATAAAGTCTGTCCACACTTACAAGGATTAGAAGCAGTTTCGGGTGCATGCATGCCATAAACACTGGAGAGAAGAGGATGAGGAAATGTGAAAGAAAAAGCTAGAAATAGTGCTCATAGGTGTCGAGTGCAGACCCAGAGGCTGCCCCAGGATGCAGAAGAGAGTGGGCCAGGGAAGGGTAAAGACAGAAAAGTTAGATCAGGGACCGCTTGGAGGAGAGCTCACGAAGATGAGGAGCCAGACTCGAGGCACACAGTGAAGGAAAGTGACCACGATTATCTATCACGGGCTTTGCAGCCAGTCTTCGTGGCCGCTCACAATGGTTCTCCAGTGTGGAGTGCTGTTGCCTGAAGCTGATGCAGGCACCAGTGTGAGCTTCACCTTGAATGATGACATGACCCTGACAAATGGAAATCACCTGTGGAGTGTGCCTGGGTCCCACTCCCAGTGATTCTGATTTAGTTGGTCCATAGAGCAGTCTGGACATGGGGATCTTTCAAAGCTTTCAGAAGATCCTGACATGCAGCTGAGGCTGATAGCCACTGCCCCAGAGTGATCAATGGAGGGAGGGTCAAGGTCGGGCTCCTGAGTCCCAGCTCTCCCACTTAAAGATTGCCTACCAAGCTGGGCTTGGTGGCTTGCGCCTGTAATCCCAGCACTTTGCGAGGCCAAGGCAGGTGGATCACGAGGTCAGAAGTTCAAGATCAGCCTGGCCGACATGGTGAAACCCCGTCTCTACTAAAAATACAAAAATTAGCCGGGCATGGTGGTGGGTGCCTGTAATCCCAGCTGTTTGGGAGACTGAGGCAGATAATTGCTTGAACCCGGGAGGCAGAGGTTGCAGTGAGCCAAGATCACACCATTGTACTCTAGCCTGGGCAACAGAGTGAGACTCTGTCTCAAAAGAAAAAAAACAAAATCACCTACCACTAAGTTCCCGGCAGGGCCCTTGGCTTTCCAACTTCTGCTGTAATATGACAGTGCTCTTTTGTGTCAAGTGGTCTTCAGAACCAACAGCTAGATGAAGGGCAGAGTCTAAAGGGGCTTGGATAAGGGGGTGTTCCCTTCTAGACCTGGGTGGAGAACATCCAAGCATAATGTTCTTGAATTGCCCTTCCTCCAATGCCCACTCCACCGCAGTCCATCCTGAATGTCTTTTTTATCCCAAAAGAAAATCCTGGGAAGAAAAGACATTCTTTGCTTTGGTGAAAATGATGTTTTTAGTGAAAGCCACTGCTCTTTCCTAAAACACCAAGCATTTAAATATTTCAGCTGGTTGCTACCTTAGAGATGCTAGGAGATGGGCCCCTGCATGCCGTACTTACAAAGGAACACACTGTGTTTTGTAGGTTTGATAGCATCCACCCTCATCAAATGCTGGATGCCAAGCACATCGAGATCCAGCAGATGGAATCCACTATGGCCTCCATTTCTGAGTCCGCCAGCTTATTCGAAGTCAATGTCCCTGACTATAAGCAGCTGAGGGAGTGCAGGAAGGAGGTCTGCCAACTGAAAGAGCTCTGGGACACCATTGGAATTGTGACCTCCAGTATCCATGCCTGGGAGACCACACCCTGGAGGGATATCAAGGTGGAAGCCATGGAGTTGGAGTGCAAACAGTTTGTCCGGCATATCCGAAACCTGGACAAGGAGGTCAGGTCCTGGGATGCATTCACAGGCCTGGAAAGCACTGTGTGGAACATGCTGAGCTCCCTGAGGGCGGTAGCTGAGCTGCAGAATCCAGCCATCCGGGAGCGGCACTGGAGGCAGCTGATGCAGGCCACTGGTGTGAGCTTCGCTATGGACCAGGACACCACCCTAGCGCACCTGCTGCAGCTCCAGCTACACCACTATGAGGACGAGGTCCGGGGCATTGTGGACAAAGCTGCAAAAGAGATGGGTATGGAGAAAACCTTAAAGGAGCTGCAGACCACCTGGGCTGGCATGGAATTCCAGTATGAGGCCCACCCCCGGACCAATGTCCCCCTCCTGCGCTCGGATGAGGACCTCATAGAGGTTCTGGAGGATAATCAAGTTCAACTTCAGAACCTGGTGATGTCCAAGTATGTTGCTTTCTTCCTGGAGGAGGTGTCGGGCTGGCAGAAGAAGCTGTCCACAGCGGATGCTGTCATCTCTATCTGGTTTGAAGTGCAGCGAACCTGGATTCACCTGGAAAGCATATTCATTGGATCTGAAGATATTCAGGCACAGCTACCCCAGGTACCTGCTAAGGAAATCTAGAATCTCTCCGTTCTCCGATCCAGGGTGAAGGGAAGGTCTCCCAGTTTCTGCATTGTCTAGGCTCTTTCCTTTTCTGCCTCCTTGCTTTGACTTTACTTAAAGACACCTCCCACAGATGCTCACCTTACCTGCCACTAAAAGTTAGGCAGAGGAAAAGAGGGACAGCGAAATGCACACCAATCAGTTTGTCCTTAGATGGGTAGGAAAAATAAAGGAGAATCTCGTTCAGAAAAAAAATAAAAATAAAAATGTGTATATAAGAAAGATTTAAAAAAATACTGGCTGCTGCAGTTTAGGATGAGGTCCTCACGGGTTACTTCTTGGATCATTAAAATTCAAGTGTCCACTGAAGGTGAGTCTCGTTTCCAGGCAAATTCAAGTTCCTTCTCAGCAGCACGCCATTCTATCAACCGCTGGCCTGTGCCAGCACTCCACCTACCAGCTGTCAGCTAAACTCCAAACAACGGATATCCCTAAAATACGTGTTCTTCTCATTATTACCTTCCCTGTGTTTGATTGCCCCTTCTAATTAGTCCTAATTAATGTGCCATTAATTTACCTCTCTCTCAATGGACTCTGATTCATTTTTAATTTTTTTCTTCGGGCTTCCTCTGTATTCTTTCAGTACAGCAAGTTCTTTGCTTACAAATTAGCTTGATTCCAAAATGTCACGCGCTGTCCAGGCTTTGGTTAGAAATTAAGGCACGTTCTGCCCACGGTTTTGCTGCTTATCCCAAAAAGCTTATTTAGTGTAATATTGTAGATTAAAGGTTGTATATTTGCAGTGAAAAACAATAGAAAACAATTCTGTATGGCAGTTGTCATTAAGTAAAATTGAATAAGCCAGATTTTATTTATCTCAAACGCCAGCGATTGAAACAGGCCAGGCTTAATTAGAAGGGGGCAGGGACAGAGGCGGAGATTCTTGCAGAAACTTTAAGGGAGATGATTGAGAACTTTTAATTAAAAATACTGAAGAATTAGTATCATTAACCTGTATACAGTGCCACCGGTTTGTGTACAAAATATGTAAACACATTTACTTTCTCTGTAATAACAATGAAACAGAAACAGTTTCAAAACAATAAAATCAGCCAGGCTCTAATACCCTTACTGGTAACTATTTTCATTCATTATGAATTTTTCCCAACTTTTGTTCAGGTACATACATAGTTTTACATAATTGCTCTCAGTGTAATTATAATTTTCTATTTAATTTTTTCCATTTGAACATTTATGCCAGATATTTCAGATACTTCTACAACCTTGATACTGTTTTATTTTTAATTAGAGCAAAACATCTCATTGAGGAATCATATTTTACTTTACAGTCTTGTGTTTTGTTTGTTTGTTTGTTTTGAGACAGCACCTTGCTCTGTCGCCTAGGCTGGAGTGTAGTGGCGCGATCACGGCTCACTGCAACCTCCGCCTCCATTCAAGTGATCCTCCTACCTCAGCCTCCTGAGTAGCTAGGATTACAGGCGAGTGCCACCATGTCAAGCTAATTTTTGTATTTTTAGTAGAGACGAGGGTTCACCATGTTGGCCAGGTTGGTCTCGAACTCCTGACCTCATGATCCGCCCGCCTCAGCCTCCCAAAGTGCTGGAATTATAGGCTTGAGCCACCACACCTGGCCTACCCTCTTGTTTTTAAGGGCAGGATCACAGAGAGAAGGAATGGCAGGCCTGGACTTAAGTCCTCATTCTCTCACTTGGGTAGGGTACTTAACCTCTCAATGCCTTGGTTTCCCTGTGTGTAAAGTGGGACTAATACTAGTATCTATTCCAGAGTCTTCATTAAAACAATGCACATAGCACATACCATTATGATTGTTGTTATGTAACAATAATACTACAAGCTCTACCACCTCACCAGGTGCTGTGTGTTTGGCTGAAGCACGTGGCATATATTAGTCTGTCCATCATTTCAATGATACTGTGAGTGTGTATGTCTGGGAAAAATGATAACAACCGATTAATTTTGACATCAAAGGAGTATATTTGCTGAGGGAAAATTCATTTTGGTTATATACTTTTGCATGGGTCCAGAAAGAACGTTCCAGAAAGATCCACTATCTACTTAGGAATCAAGTGTTGTATGCCTGGGGATTAGGGGTGGTCTCTGAGACCTTTTCAGAGAGTCCTCAAGGTCAAAATTATCTTAATAATCATATTAAGATGTTATCTGCCTTTTTTCTTGCTCTCATTCTTCCATGAGTGTACAGTGGGGTTCTCCAGAGTTCAGATGACATGTGGTATCATAATAAATTGATACAGAAGCAGTTTTCTATTAAATCAGATATTGCAGAGATTTGATGAAGGTGAAATCATGACGCCTTTTCAACTGTTATTTATTTTGTTTTGGAAAACATATTTAAGTATTTTATTTATGCTAACATAATGGGTTTATTATTGTTACTTTTTTTTTTTTTTTTTGAGATGGAGTCTTGCTCTGTCACCCAGGCATGATGTTGGCTCACTACAACCTCTGCCTCCTGGGTTCAAGCAATTCTCCTGCCTCAGCCTCCTGAGTAGCTGAGATTACAGGTGCATGCCACCATGACTGGCTTTTTTTTTTTTTTTTTTTTTTTTTTTTTTGTATTTTTAGTAGAGAGGAGGTTTCACCATGTTGGTCAGGCTGGTCTCAAACTCCTGACCTTGTGATCCCCCCACCTCGGCCTCCCAAAGTTCTGGGATTACAGGTGTGAGCCACCACGCCCGGCTTATTATTGTTACTTTTTAAATGCTTTTTTGTTTTGTTTTGTTTTGTTTGAGACAAAGTCTCCCTCTGTTGCCCAGGCTGGAGTGCAGTGGCACGATCTTGGCTCTCTGCAACCGCAAACTCCATCCTCTGGGTTCAAGCAATTGTCATGCCTCAGCCTCCCGAGTAGTAGCTGAGATTATAGGCATGCACCACCAAGCCCAGCTAATTTTTGTGTTTTTAGTTGAGACAGGGTTTCACCATGTTGGTCAGGCTGGTCTCGAACTCCTGGCCTCAAACCATCCCCCTGCGTCAGCCTCCGAAAGTGCTGGGATTACAGGTGTGAGCCACTGCACCCGGCCTAAATGCATTAATGAATATTTTTAGAAATTTCTTTAAAAAATAACCTTTAGCCTCTGGTGCAGAAAATATTGAAAGATATGATAGATAGGACCTACATAAACAAAAGCTCTTTGGACTCCTAAATAATTTTTGAAAATGTAAATGGATTCTAAGCTGAAAATGTTGGAGAACTGCAGCTTAAACTAAGGGTGTTTCCTCCCTTGAGTCTCTTCTCTATATTTGACAACCCAGGAACAAGTTTCTGCTTCTAACTGGCTCCATGGAGGGAGCGTCTAGGAACTGAGCGGAGTGGTGGTTAATTGCTTCCACATTTTTATTTGCAGGATTCTAAAAGGTTTGAAAGCATCGACATTGACTTTAAAGAGCTAGCTTATGATGGCCAGAAAACTCCAAATGTGGTGGAAGCCACCAACAAACCAGGCCTGTATGAAAAGCTGGAGGATATTCAGGGCAGGTGAGGGTCCACCCGTTACCCCTTTACTCTAATAAGAAGGCATCATTTCGTTTTCCCCATCGTCTCTGAGACCAGTGGGTGGGAGTGAGTATGTGTGACTTGCACGTCTCTCACTTTGCCTGTGTGTTTGGGTAACACAGGGCATTATTAGAGGTGTTGACGCCAATGTAGACATATCCGTGTATATCTTTGCAAATATCTCTAAGTGTTTCTTGTGCTAATTTTTGCATATATTCCATCTATTGCATATATGTACATTTAGGTAATATATGTGTATCCATGGGTCTAGGCATTCTTAATTGGGAAATTCTATGTTCTGTGCCCTCAGATTGTGCCTGTGTGAGAAGGCCCTGGCAGAGTACCTCGACACCAAGAGGCTTGCCTTCCCTCGGTTTTACTTTCTCTCCTCCTCTGATCTGTTAGACATCCTTTCCAACGGCACGGCTCCACAACAGGTAAGCTGGAGGAGCATCTGCAGAAAGGTCTAGGAGGACTGAGGAGTGCCCAGCAGGAGGCAGTTTCCGGCTCCGCATCATCATCATGCCTCTTCTCTCTGGCAGGTTGTGTACTTCAGACCCGTGTTGCCCCCAGCATCATCATATACCTCGGAGCTTCCCTCTCTTCCTCCCTCCCTCCCTCCCTCCCTCCCTCCCTCCCTCCCTTCCTTCCTTCCTTCCTTCCTTCCTTCCTTCCTTCCTTCCTTCCTTCCTTCCTTCCTGGCAAATTCAAGTTCCTTCTCAGCAGCATGCCATTCTATAAGCCACTGGCCTCTGCCAGCACTCCAACTACCAGCTGTCAGCTAAACTCCAAACAATGGATATCCCTAAAATATGTGTTCTTCTCATTATTACCTTCCCTGTGTTTGATTGCCCTTTCTAATTAGTCCTAATTAATGTGCCATTAACTTACCTCTCTCTCTCTTTCCTTCCTTCCTTCCTTCCTTCCTTCCTTCCTCCCTTCCTTCCTTCCTTCCTCCCTTCCTTCCTTCCTTCCTCCCTTCCTTCCTTCCTTCCTCCCTTCCTTCCTTCCTTCCTCCCTTCCTTCCTTCCTTCCCTTCCTTCCCTTCCTTCCTTCCCTTCCCTCCCTCCCTCCCCCTCTTCTTTCTTTCCTTTCTCTCTCTTTCTTTCTCTTTCTTTCTTTCCTTCCTTCCTTCCTTCCTTCCTTCCTTCCTTCCTTCCTTCCTTCCTTCTTTCTTTCTTTCTTTCTTTCTTTCTTTCTTTCTTTCTTTCTTTCTTTCTTCTCCTTTTTTTTTTTTTTTTTTTTTTGATAGAGTCTTGCTTTATTGCCCAGGCTGGAGTCAGTAGCGATCTCGGCTCACTGCAATCTCCACCTCCTGGGTTCAAGCAATTCCCCTGCCTCAGCCTCCCAAGTAGCTGGTACTACAGGCATCTGCCACCACGCCAGCTGATTTTTTTGTCTTTTAGTAGAGACGGGGTTTCACCATGTTAGCCAGGATGGTCTTGATCTCCTGACCTCGTGATCCACCCACCTCAGCCTCCCAAAGTGCTGGGATTACAGCTGTGAGCCTCTGTGCCTGGCCACCTCGGAGCTTTCTTAATCCCCATCAGTATTGCTGCTCAGCATGCCCTCTGGCCCATCAGAGGCTCATCCCTAACAAAGAACTGAGAAACTTTGAGTATGGCAAAGGTGGACGTGGTTAAGGCTTGGCAGAGAATGCCTTCAATCTGGTTCTGAAGAGTGATCTAGGAAATACTGGCCAAATTCAATAGCTAAAATTTCTATAGGGAGGTAAGATTGGAAGTTATGTTAACTGAATATGGAGGTAAGGCTTATTGGCAAAACCATATATGAGAAGCCCAAAATTTGGGGTTCTGGCTTCTGGTTCTAGACAGTTACTACCATAGAGTCTTGGACATGTGACTTCTTAGCAACAAACTTTCCTCGTCTGTAAAACAGAAGAAACCTGCTGTGTTCGAAGGTTTTGTGAGTATTAAAGTAACTAATTGAAGCAGTGTTGGTAATTTGGAGCTACAGACATTGGTTCTGAAATTTGGGAGTGCACCAGAATCCCTTGGAAGGCTTGTCAAAGTACAGATTCCTTGGTCCCACTCCCACTGTTTCTGATTCACTACGTCTGGGTGGAGCTGGAGAATTTGCATTTCTAAGAATTTTCCCAGTATGGTGCTGGTCTAGGGACTACACTGTGAGAACTTCTGCTCTCAACATTGTCTGGGTCTCAAAATGCTTGGATTAGTTCTTTCTCCTGATGTGATTTTGTTATTCATTTAAAGTATAGTTGGGCTCATTTGCTTCTTTTTGCTTTCAGTGTTAGGGTTTTTCCCATACTTGTTTGTTTGATTGTTTGAATATGTATGATGCTGATAGGATTCCAAAAGTCAAACGATGCAAAAAGATATGTATATATTCAGATATATAATTTTCCCTCCTCTATTCCTTTCATGCCATCACCGCCTCTGCTCCACCCCCATAGGTAACCAATTTCATTAATTTCTGGGTTATCTTTCCTATGTCTATCTTTACAAAAATAAGCAAATGCATATTTACATTCATGCATGTACATTTTCTAATTTCGCGTTCTTTCATACACAAAAGGTAGCATGCTACGCCTACCTGTTGGCCCTTTGCTTTTTTCTACTTAGCTATATAGCTTGGAAATCACTCCATATCAAGTCAAAGATATCTCCCTCATTTTGTAATATTTGCATCATACTCCATGGATATACCATAGTTTGGCCATAGGTTATTTATAACATTTTGTAATTATGAATAATGTGGCATTGAATAACCTTGGACTTTGTATTGTTGGCATATGTCTTCCAGGTAAACTCCTAATAGTGAGATTGCTGGTTCAAAGGGTAGATACAGATGTAGTCTTGTTAGATATTGCCAAGTTTCCCCCCTTTTGCTTCACCACAAACAACAGACGAGAGCTTCTCAAACAGAGCCAAAGGATGGAACCACGCATAAGTTTTTTTGTCTTTGACCTACCCTTTCTAACAGTGAAATTAGGTTTTGATTTGTTTATAAGAAGCAAGTATTAAAGAGAGATTATCCCTGATAGTTACAGCACTTCTTTTTTTCCTATAGATGGAAATATTTCCAAAGTAGCCCAGGTGTGGTGGTGTTAAAATATTTATTGTTAATGCATTAGTGTTCTGTATTATAACTGTATTTCTATTCATTCTATGTATAGAAGGGGTCAGATCACTGCCAGATTTTTTTATACCTCACTCTTTTTAAAAATTAATTAATTTTTTTTTTTTTTTGGAGGTGGGATCTTGCTCTGTTACCCAGACTGGAGTGCAGTGGCATGATCATAGCTCACTGCAACTTCAAACTCTTGGGCTTAAGTGATCCTTTCACCTCAGTCTCCAGAGTAGCTGGGACTACAGGCGTGAGCCACCTCACCCAGCTAATTTTTTAAAATTCTTTGTAGAAACGGGGTCTTGCTTTGTTGCCTGGGCTGATTTTGAACTCCTGGCTTCAAGCAATCCTCCCGCCTCGGCCTGCCACAGTGTTGGGATTACAGGCATGAGCCACCAGAATAGGCCTCATTCTTACTTACATTGATTGATTTCTTATTTGATTTGAGTACATTTTTGAGTAGTCCCCATACCCTAAGAGGTGAAGCATGGTGGAATACATCCTAATACCTTCTATATCTGTGACTCTGTCATTTCACATGTGAGCAAGTGAATGGTTAGGGTTAGAATTCGTGAGTCACAGTGACTACCTCTCAATCCATGCAGATATCACTCTGCTGTTTGTTGTTACAAAGAAGTCATCTGAGGCCTGCCTGCTTTACAGAAAATTTCTAGATAGCCTAATTTCTGTCTAGGTCCCTATACAGAATAAAATTTAAATTAATTTATCAAAATTTGTATGCTTATACACTTGCTTTATTTTGTTCATTTATCCCTAAAACATGATAAGGTTTTGTCCTATCTGAAAACTAGAGCTTTTATGATCTGGAAAAAGTTTTATTCTAGCATGTGTTTAAATATTATATCTATTCTATTTATCTGTATATTTTTTCATTCAGGTTTATCATACTTCCATAAGCTGAGATTCCACTTTATACACGCTATATACATTACCTTCTCTTTAATTGTATTTTTATCTCTTAGTCTTCTTCCTTGGCATTTATCAGTAAATTTCTCAAGCTCTTCCAACATATTTAATTTTTTGTGTCAATTCAGCACTTTAGTGTTGTTAATACTGCTATAAAGTGTACTCTGCCATTGTTAGTCTCTTTACTTTATTTCTCTCCCTCTGCCAAGTCATCTTTCACCACATATTTTATTTTTTTTTTTTCTTTTTTTTTTTTTTTATTTATTTTTTTTTTAAATTTATTTATTATTATTATACTTTAAGTTGTAGGGTACATGTGCATAACGTGCAGGTTTGTTACATATGTATACTTGTGCCATGTTGGTCTACTGCACCCATCAACTCGTCATTTACATCAGGTATAACTCCCAATGCAATCCCTCCCCCCTCCCCCCTCCCCATGATAGGCCCCGGTGTGTGATGTTCCCCTTCCTGAGTCCAAGTGATCTCATTGTTCAGTTCCCACCTATGAGTGAGAACATGCGTTCACCACATATTTTATAGACTTCATGTTTCTTTAATTTAATTGAAGGTAAAACAAGGTGATGGTTTCCAAATTGATTTGTTTCCATTATTAAAGGTTTAAAAAATTTTATATATAATTTTATGTAAAGTTATATATAATTATATATAAAGGTTAAAAATTTATATATATATTTTATATATATAACTTATATTTTTATATATATAATTTATATATTTTATATATATAATTTATATATATTTATATATTTTGTATATAAAATTTGTATATATGTATATTTTTATATATAAAATTGTATATATAAAAAGGTTAAAAATTTATATATATTTTATACACAAAAATCTTATATATAAATTATATAGATAAAAATTATATATAAAAAATTTTATATATAATTTATATATATAATTTTATACATATAAAAATTTTGTTACTTTATAACATATAGTATATATACCTACATAAAATTTAGATATTATATAATATATAATTATATATTAATAATATATTGATACATATTATCTTAATATATTATATTATTAATATAATAGCAATATATTATATAATATATCTATATTATTAATAATTATATATTAATACATTATACATACTAATTATAGATATAAAATAACATATATACATTGTATATTTTTTGTACATATGCTCTTATTTGCCCTCTTGAGTCCTGTTTTCTCCTTTTAAATTTTGGGATATTTTCATAAGTCCTATATTGTTGTTGTTTTTAATTTGCTATTTTTTTTTCAATAAAGAAAGGTCTGTCTTGGTATTTGTCCCAAATCAGTGTGGATGGTGTCTCCATGGGTACCTTCACAGTTTACCTAAATACTCTTAGATTTGTCCTCTCATCTCATAAGCTGGAGAGCTGGTTGTTCTAAATTTAGCATTAAAAGTCAGGATACCAGCAACTGGAGGGTTCTTTGTAATTATTCAAGAAGCTCTACCGGGGGTAGGTTCTGTTTATTCTTTTTCCTTCAGTCTGCTATTTTCTTCACCTCAGGACCACAACATAGCTCTATCCAGCATCCCTCCTAGCACTACTGCCCCAGGCAATCACTATAGAGGACCTCTACACCTGAGATACCATGCCTGGGCGCAGCCCGACACAGCCAGACTTTATGCTTGCCATGAGCATGCCTGCCCTGCTTGGAAACCTTCTGATGTGTGTTTGTTGAACTGAAGAGGTTTCAAGAATGGGGTGACTATGGCTGGGCATAGTGGCTCACTCCTGTAATCCCAACACTTTGGGAGGCCAAGGCGGGCAGATCAGGAGTTCGAGACCAGCCTGACTAACGTGGTGAAACCTCGTCCCTACTAAAACTACAACAATTAGCTGGGCGTGGTGGCACTCGCCTGTAATCTCAGCTACTCAGGAGGCTGAGGCAGGAGAATCGCTTGAACTTAGGAGGTGGAGGTTTCAGTGAGCCAAGATTGCACCGCTGTATTCCAGCCTGGGTGACAGAGCAAGACTCCATCTCAAGAAAAAAGAATAGGGTGGCTTCTTCCACAGGCCACTGTCACCACCACTGTTGACTCTCCAGAATCAATGCGTGTTAGCATTTTTCTACCAGATGGTCCTCTGCTCATTTCCTGTACCATGATAGTGTTTTCTTAGGAAGAAGGTTTACAACTTCCCCATCGTGGTTTTCTCCAATCTAGTCCTATCTCTAGTAGACCAAGCAGAATTTAGTCAAACCATTGTGGCTTAGTTGGTTTGTAGCTAGTGTACCACTCTTACTAGTTTTATTCAGTCTTTCTTTGGCCACTTCTACAGATTCATTTTATTCCTGTCCTCACATCAGCGTTGTTCCCACAAACTTCCTTCTAAATGCTTGGTATCCACCACTCTGTCTTTCACAATGATTGTCACATGGCAGGCCTCTAAACAATTGTAATAAGCGACTTCCCAAACACGTTCTATGATCCTTTGGCCTGGTTTCCCTTTATAGGTTCAACGTCACCTTTCCAAACTCTTTGACAACATGGCCAAGATGCGATTCCAGCTAGATGCTGGTGGGAAACCAACCAAGACAAGCCTTGGCATGTACAGCAAAGAAGAAGAGTATGTGGCTTTCAGTGAGCCCTGTGACTGCAGCGGGCAGGTAACACGATAGCCCTTTTCCCTCCTTCTGCTTTTCTCTCTCAAATACCTTCATTCAAATATGATCAGCATCAACTCTAGGAGGGCCTTTCTGGCCTTGGTCCAGAGCTGCTGTCAGTGCCCTCCAAGAGCCAGCTTCTTTGACTTGAACTGACATTGGAGCAGCAGCTGGTGCCCTACTTTCCTCTTTCGGGGAAGGACACATGTCAACATTCATATCTTTTCCTTAACCAAAGACCTGTGCAGAGGGAAATGAAATGCACATAAACAACTACCCAAGTCAATGAGAAAAGGATTTTAAAATGATTAGCGGCACCAGGAGACATCAACATGGCAACCCCTAGAGCATCCTATGGGGGAATCTGGGACACTGACACCCTCCCTGGGAGAAAAATGTCCTTTATTGAAACCAACTGCTTTCCTGAGATGTCCCCTTTCTGCACAAATGTGCCTCAGTGTCACTTCCTCCCACAGCCTTCCCCTTGGAGAACCAACTACCACCCTGCTCCAGAAATTGCTTCCTCCAAATCTCCGTGTCCAATGCAAGGGACACAAGCCATGGGACCATTTTCCCCTTAAGTCTCCTTCCCATCCATTAGCACCACTGCTAAAGTATAAGCTTCTGAAATAATCCAGCAAAGCATTGCCCCTGGGGATTCTCATCTAGTGCCAAATAACACCTGGAGTAAGGATATTTTACAGAGTTCCACCCTTATCACCTGTATCTAAGAAAGCAATTCTAGTGCCAGAAAATAATCGCTTCTCAGTTATATGAGGGTGGCCCTGGGGTTTCATTCACAATGTGTTCTTTCTGTAGACCCAGAAAGCATTTAGTTGGGGAATACAATCCTGGTTTGTACTTCATACTCAGGGGGGACAAGGTCATAAGAAGCCACTGACTAGGCCGGGTGCGGTGGCTCAAGCCTGTAATCCCAGCACTTTGGGAGGCTGAGACGGGCGGATCACGAGGTCAGGCGATCGAGACCATCCTGGCTAACACGATGAAACCCCGTCTCTACTAAAAAAGATACAAAAAACTAGCCGGGCGTGGTGGCGGGCGCCTGTAGTCCCAGCTACTCCGGAGGCTGAGGCAGGAGAATGGCGTGAACCCGGGAGGCGGAGCTTGCAGTGAGCCAAGATCGGGCCACTGCAATCCAGCCTGGGCCACAGAGCGAGACTCCGTCTCAAAAAAAAAAAAAAAAAAAAAAAAGAAGCCACTGACTTATTTACACCCAGCTCAACCCAGATTTCTGTTTCCTTGTATGAGCTCTGGGTGACAGCCTCCACCCCCTTAACCTGCTACTCTGTCCTGCATATTCCAAATGTACACATCAGCCTGCTGTTAATTATGTCTGGGTCTCACTTATCACCATCCCGGATTACGTAAACAGCACATCCCTCTGCACCTTCTGGCAGCCACTTGGGACTGTATACAATGTCTGGACTCCCCTTCCTTCACTCCCTCAGACTGAGTGGAAGAAAATATGTAGGACTAATCAAAACTTCTTCTTTTTTTTTGAGATAGAGTCTTGCACTGTTGCCCAGGCTGGAGTGCAGTGGCGTGATCTCGGCTCACTGCAAGCTCTGCCTCCCGGGTTCACGCCATTCTCCTGCCTCAGCCTCCCAAGTAGCTGGGACTACAGGCACCCACCACCACACCCAGCTAATTTTTTGTGTTTTTAGTAGAGACGGGGTTTCACCATGTTAGCCAGGCTGGTCTCAATCTCCTGATCTCATGATCCTCCCGCCTCGGCCTCCCAAAGTGCTGGGATTACAGGCGTGAGCCACCACGCCCAGCCTCAAAACTTCTTAGGCATCCAGTTTCTAACCCGAGTTGTTCTTTCAGGTGGAAATATGGCTGAACCATGTCCTCGGTCACATGAAGGCCACTGTGAGGCATGAGATGACAGAAGGTGTAACTGCCTATGAAGAAAAGCCGAGGGAGCAGTGGCTCTTTGACTACCCAGCTCAGGTATTCTCCTAACGGGACCCCCATCCTCCACAGGACTGTCTTCCTCCACAGCCTCCTCCAGCCTTCAGCAGCTGGTAGACATCAGGCTGGCTGCGTGCTTCACAGCCAAGGGGGCTTGAATCCCAGACCACTGTGAGGGGTCAACAGGTGGGAGCAGGGGGATTGACAACCATGGCCTAAGTCAACCCTGACCTTGGGAAATCAAGGGTGATCTCTTTTTGCCTTCATTGGCTATAGAAGGGAGAAAATGTCAACAGTTCAACTCTTTGAGCCAGCCTACTTTCTGTGCGCCAAGCTCTGTGCTAAGCACAGGACACACCAGCGGGGAACAAGACAATGAAACCTGTCTTGCTGGAGTTTACAGGCTCGTGTGGAACTGAATTACTGACACATATGACTGGTGGTTTGTTTGTTTGTTTGTTTGTTTGTTTGTTTGTTTTAGACGGAGTCTTGCTCTGTCGCACAGGCTGGAGTGCAGTGGCATGATGTCAGCTCACTGCAACCTCCGCCTCCCAAGTTCAAGCACTCTCCTGCCTCAGCCTCCCAGGTAGCTGGGACTACAGGCATGCACCACCACGCCCGGCTAATTTTTTTTTGTATTTTTGGTAGAGATGGGGTTTCACCATGCTGGCCAGGCTGGTCTCAAACTCCTGTCCTCAAGTAATCCACTGGCCTCGGCCTCCCAAAGTGCTGGGATTGTAGACGTGAGCCTCTGCGCCCGGCGATGACTGGTGTTTTAATAGCAGGGGCTCAGGGTACTCTGGGAGCATACAGCTAGTTCATGAGGTCTGGGGACATGCCCTAAGCGTATGGTATGAAAGCTGAGATGTGAAGCAGGAGTTAGCAAGCTAAAAATGGGAGCAAAGAGCAACCAAGTAGGAGGAAGAGCCCTGGCTCAGACGCCAGGGTGAGCATGCTGTGTCTGAGCCAGAGTAAGTGGAGGAGGAGCAAAGGCTGCAGGTAGATTCTGGAATCCAGTTCCTATAGACCATGTGAGAGAGTCTGACTTGATTCTGAGATAGATCCGAATTCTTTATAGGTTTCTCAGGAGCATAATAAGAGAGAATAACAGACCTAACAAGAAATGTTTAAAGTAACTCTGGCTACAGTATGCCGCTCCTCCTTCCCTCAGTTAACGGTATAGTAGTAGTGTTGCTCTGTTTGGGGGTTGCAGACATTTAGTAGTCATCAAAGTCTTGGAGTAGATAACATTGCCCTTGGAAAGTATGTAGAATGAGAAGAGGGCAGAACAAATTCTTGAGCATCATTCAGAGCCGGAGGAGGAGGAAGGAGGAAACAGCAAAGCAGAATGAGAAATGGTCTTTTGGGAACAGAAGGAAAACTGGGAAACAGTAATCATGGAAACAAAGCAAGAAATTGTTGGTAGCAGGTAAGAGGTCGGAAATATCAAACACTTCTAAGAGATCAAGCAAAATAAAGAGGATAAAGAAGGTTCATGGATAAACTTGGTGAGGCCATTTCACAGGAGTGGTAGGGAAGAGGCCACACTGCAGGGGCTGAGGAGTGGGAAAAGGTAGAAAGTATTCACAGTGGCCGGGCGCGGTGGCTCATGCCTGTAATCCCAGCACTTTGGGAGGCCGAGGCAGGTGGATCACGGGGTCGGGAGATCGAGACCATCCTGGCTAACATGGTGAAACCCCATCTCTACTAAAAAATACAAAAAATTAGCCGGATGTGGTGGCGGGCACCTGTAGTCCCAGCTACTCGTGAGGCTGAGGCAGGAGAATGGTATGAACCCGGGAGGCGGAGCTTGCAGTGAGCCGAGATCACACCACTGCACTCCAGCCTGGGCAACAGAATGAGACTCCGTCTCAAAAAAAAAGAGGCCGGGCGCGGTGGCTCAAGCCTGTAATCCCAGCACTTTGGGAGGCCGAGACGGGCGGATCACGAGGTCAGGAGATCGAGACCATCCTGGCTAACACGGTGAAACCCCGTCTCTACTAAAAAAATACAAAAAAAAACTAGCCGGGCGAGGTGGCGGGCGCCTGTAGTCCCAGCTACTCGGGAGGCTGAGGCAGGAGAATGGCGTAAACCCGGGAGGCGGAGCTTGCAGTGAGCTGAGATCCGGCCACTGCACTCCAGGCTGGGCGACAGAGCCAGACTCCGTCTCAAAAAAAAAAAAAAAAAAAAAAAAAAAAAAAAAAAGAAAAGATAAAAAAGAAAGTGTTCACAGTGAACGTGGATAGCAGGGAGAAACTTAGCTGTGAAGAAAGGAGAAAGGAGTCCACACTGCAGAGAAGAAGAGGTGTTTATTAACAGTAGGGTTGGATCATCCTCTCGATTTGTCCCAGTAAGGCTGCCAATGAGGAGGAGCTTCTTTAACAAAATCTAATGGGACATAAACTCAAAGGGAAAAAATGGATGAACAGAAATGGTGCTGTTTACTACAACAAGATTCTCCATTGCACAAAGGGAATGGTTCCCATCAGGCTTCCTTGTTTACCTGTATCAGAATTTTGAGACAAGAGAATGTGTCGCCTCCCCCTATTGCATCTAGCATGGTGTCCCCCAAACCAAATGATACTGCAGATGAGCAATGGATCTAAATTCGCCACCATGAATAATCGAAGTTATGCACGTTCTATACAAAGCTTTGCAGCAAATGGAAGAAATATGTATTTCAATTGCGTTTTCTATTTATTTATTTTTAATCTCCGAAAATGCAAATTGTATCAACCACATTGAATTTCAGTATCTTTCATCTTGGCATTTAAAAATAGGCACTTTGATGTTTTAAAATATCTTTAAAATGTAGTGAAAGTATGGTAGAAGAGCAAACGTGTGCCATAGATGATCAGCAGTGACTCACTAAATTCGATTGTCAGACCACAGAGGAGCAGAGCAGAGTGTGTGACATTGGGATGCCTGGGCAACATATTGTTGCCTTCCCAAGCTTGGGAAAGTTGCTACTCTGGGAAGTAAAAGACTGTACCATCCATGTCACAATTTTTAGAAGCCACCGGCCTTGATCAGAGTCAATCTTGGGTTATTCTCAACCAAATGATACATTTTTCAAGAGCGGAAAGTGCTTTCCCACCTGTGCTGTAACAACTTCACACCTTCAAGGGTTTAGAGCATATGGTTCACTTAGTCAGTGCTGGTGGAAGAGAGAGGGATAGGGCTCATGTCACCCACACAATTACATCCTGAGACCTTGCTGTGTGATGAGTGGGTTGGTTGGAAACAGGCATGGTAACAGCTTTACTAAGCAACTCTTGCTGCCACAGGTGGCCCTGACCTGTACTCAGATCTGGTGGACAACAGAAGTGGGCATGGCATTTGCCAGGCTGGAAGAAGGCTATGAGAGTGCCATGAAGGACTATTACAAGAAGCAAGTGGCTCAGCTCAAAACCCTCATCACCATGCTGATTGGCCAGCTCTCCAAGGGAGACCGGCAGAAGATTATGACCATCTGCACCATCGATGTGCATGCCCGGGATGTGGTAGCCAAGATGATTGCTCAGAAGGTGGGTCCCAAACATCCAGGGGTGCCCACTTTTGTGTCCAGCTACACTGAGAACAGCTCGCATACAACCAAAATATGGGGGCCCCAGGGTCTGTACAGCACTGACCGGACAGCTGGGAGAGAATCACAGTGGCTGCTCCTACTTTTTTTTTTTTTTTTTGAGGTGGAGTTTCACTCTTGTTGCCCAGGCTGGAGTGCAATGGCTCAATCTCGGCTCACTGCAACCTCCGCCTCTTGGGTTCAAGTGATTCTCCTGCCTCAGTCTCCCAAGTAGCTAGGATTATAGGCTTGTGCCACCACGCCCAGCTAACTTTGTATTTTTAGTAGAGACGGGGCTTCTCCATGTTGGTCAGGTTGGTCTCAAACTCCTGACCTCAGGTGATCCACCTCCCTTGGTCTCCCAGAGGGCTGGGATAGAACCCTGTAATCACAGCAACTTGTGCTTTCTATACTGTGGTGGCCATAGCATGATGCACACTTTAGCAGCAGTCAACAGCCAAGGCATCAGACCTCTATGTGTCCTGTGGCCAAGGGATCCCCTGCTTCCTATGATTTACGCACCTACTCTACCACTCTCTCTTTAGGTAGACAATGCCCAGGCTTTCCTGTGGCTGTCTCAGCTGCGCCATCGTTGGGATGACGAGGTCCAACACTGCTTTGCCAACATCTGTGATGCCCAGTTTCTGTATTCCTATGAGTACCTGGGAAACACACCTCGCCTGGTGATCACACCTTTGACTGACAGGTGAGCACTGGTGTCAACCACTGACAGCCTTACTGCTGTCTGGTTCAGGCCAGCCAGTGGACATCTAGGGTCAAAGTCCTAGTTACTTGCTATTTGTCCATAGAGCTACAGGGAAAGAACCTGACTCAACACAGCTGGTTTAAAGTGAAACTAAAAGGATGTAGGGCAGGGCCTTTCTTGGAACAAATCCCAGAGCAAATCAATGAGTCATGACTTTTTGAGGAATTACTAAGCGGTCATATATACCCGAGTTCTAACACCAGCCCTAACATATACCAGCTGTTTGATTATGAAAAAAATTGACGTAAGTTTTGGTTTCCTCATTGTGAAATGGAAGAGGTAACTCACAAATTCCATGATTATTGTAAGGATTAAAGACAGTAATGTTGGGAGGGAGAGTAGGAGGGAGATGAAGAAAGGTAGGTTAACAGATACAAACATACAATTGGATCAAAGTATAAGTTCTGTCATCCAAAAGCAGAATAGCATGACCATAGCTAGCAACAGTGTATTGTATATTTGGAAGTAGCTAGAAGAGAGAACTTCAGTTATTCCCAATACATAAAAATGATAAATACTCAAGATGATGGATAACTCAAATACCCTGACTTGATCATTACATTCTATGCATGTAACAAAATATCACATATACCCCATAAATATGTAAAATATATATCAATTTAAAAAGCATACTGGTAACCCCCTCACCTCCATTTACAAAACACAAAGAGGTATTTCTGTCTATATTCATTGAAGTTAAAAAATATACCTTAGAATGTTAAACTGCACAAAGATTATAATAACTCTCTAAAACTATTCTCTTGACAATGTCATAATGCAATTTAATTAAGAACTCTTAAGTGAATAATGTATTTTGCTTTCCAGTCATATTTATAAAAATAAATATGGTTCATTAAAACAAGCACATAAAAAGATAGTAATACTCCTAAGGCGGTTAGTTTATAAGTGCTTAGTAATCAATCCCTATTATTATTTTCTTGTCAATCAGTTGATCAATTAACTGGCACATTTATTCAGTACCTCTTACTCTGGGAATGCAAAGAAATAAGCAAGGTAGTTCCAACCATTCAGGAGCTCGCATTTTTTTTTTTTTTTTTAGAAAGACATCATTTCCATCACTTACATTAATTCACACATGAATGAATTCACGCCAGACACCGAACAAGTCACTGGGAATACTAAGATGACTAAAACATTTTCTGCCCTTAAACTCCAGTTCTAATGAGGGAAATAAGACATATGTAGATAAAAATTTAAATATCACCAAGGGGAAAAGTACAAGGCCATAGTATAAAATAAGGTACAAGGCCATATGCAACAAATTTCCAAGCAGGTGACTCAGCAGAAAGCCCCTTGAGCACAGAGGCCTCCACTCACAGTAGGAGGAAAAGAACTGGAAAGGCTTCACGGAAGAGATAGTATTTGACCTGGAGCTTGAAGGATGTATTGGATTCCAGTAGGATTTCAACAGGTTATGAGATTACTGTTGGGGTGTCCATGAAATTGTATAAAAATCTGTTCACGAATCACTTTTTCTATTAAGAGGATTTACAGCATTCATTAATTATTAAAATGCTATGCGTCCCCCAAAGTTAAGGAGCTACTGATAAACATTGCTGGAAAATGGCATATTGTGGGCAAAGTCATGAACCTGGGAAAACTCAAGATATGTTCCTGGAAGAGGGACTTCAGACTTTGGGGGAGGTAAGTCAGCCATAAAGGAGTCAGAATATAGAGCATGAAGAATATATTCTTTATCCAGTAAGTAGTGATAAACTATTGAGAAATTTCATCAGAGTGTGAAATCTGTACTTTATGAACACTCATCTGACAGCACAACACAGGTAAAGGAGAGCGAGGGCAGAACAATAAGTCATGGTGCGTGGGAGAAATGATATTTTAATTCCGCTGAGATTTCTGTAAATTCCACTGGGAGTTCATACCCTTTCCTTCTAATTCCATTGAACATTAAATGTCCTCTTCTCCAAAAGGCGTTGTATGTCTGAATAACTGGTTCACTGAGATGAATGACTTGTAGGTAATGAAGAGATTGTCAGAAATTGTGAGTTACAGTTAAAATGGCCAGATAGAATCTGCCATTTTTTAACTTCTCTCTTTTCCTCTTCTCAGTGATATCACTTGTATTTTAGTCAAATCTTCAGATATATTTCCAAGTATTTGATAAGTATTTCCAATTCAGTTAAATTTCAGTCACTGGGTTCATGGAATGAATGGGACATGGAAAATCCAAAGCAAGTACTTGAAAATCCCAATGTGATTCACAGCTCAGCACCTCATAGCTGAAGCATCGTGGTCAAGATGTTTCCTCTGCTCCTCTGTTTTTCATTTCTTTAATTCATTGTTCTCCCCAGTCTGGAAGGGGAGAGGAGAGTCCCACTCAAACTGCTTCCCTCTTACTCTGTAGCTCTCTTTTTTGTGGTGTCCCCTAGAGGGCACATCACTGTCTCCAGTGGGTCCCAACTGTGCATGGACTAAAATGTGAACTCTGCATGGGACTTGGTAGTTCCCATCAGCCACCCTGATGGCTCGCTCCCTACACTCCAACTACATGGCCTCCTTTCTGTTCCTTGATCACCTGGAGTTCATTCCACCTCAGCACCTGCACACACATGCTTCCGTTCGCCTGGAATGCCATTCTCAAGGCCATCTGTTCCACTGGTAGCTTCTGATGCTTTTGTTCTGCTCTCTGTTCTCAGAGGCCTTCCCTGACCACTGTTTCTAAAAGGCAACCTCTCTCTCTCACAGACACACACACACACAGAAAGATATATATGTGTGTATATAAAGAGAGAGAGAGAGAGATGTGTGTGTATCTAAAGAGAGAGAGAGAGAGAAAGATATATATGTGTATATAAGGAGAGATATATATATATATGTGTGTGTATATATAAAGAGAGAGAGAAAGATATATACATATATATGTGTGTGTGTATATGAAGAGAGAGAGAGTGCAAGCGCAGGTAACCCTGACAGAGCCTCTGTTGATCTTGACGTTTCCCCCTTTCTGAAATGACCTGGCTTGCCTCCTTGTTGTTGGCATTCCCCTTTGGAAAGTAAACCTCTAGCAATGAAGAACCTTTGTCTATCGTGTTTGCTGTTATGTCCCCAGCCCCTAGTAGGTGTTGAATTAACAATCGTCAAATGAATGAATGACATTTAGATATTGAGGATCACAAGAATAGACAGAATCAAGCAAGGGAAGTTAACTTAGGGGCAAGGTCTGTCCAGGACTCTGTCTGTGTCTTGGCTCCCAAAGAAGAAGAAACAGCTACTCTGTGTTTTGCTCTTAGCTGGGAATCCATCTTCCTCCCTACCTCAGCTTAAGACAAATGCAAATAGCATCTTTCCAGAGGGAGATGTCTATCTCTCAGTAGCTAGATGGTAAAGGAAGCAGCAACTGGGGTTGGGGGTCGGGGGGTGGAGTCTTACAGGTGTTACTTGGGCCGATTAGTTGGAGGAGCTCATCCTGTCTGGGTTAAAGGAAAAGTGGTTCCCACCTTTTCATTCAGACTGGACCCCTCTAGTATCTGTCTTCAGGGCCATTCTCAGTTATTAGCAGGAAGGAGGTCCTGTACAGCCGTCTTCCCTACTGCAATGAATTTTTCTTCCTGTCTTGGAATATGAGCTAATATTTTGGGAGTTTACACCACTTGGGACAGAATAATGAAGGCATATGTATTTGGGCAATTTGATAAATCTATCCCCCACTGTAGACTATATGTTCCAAGATAACATTGACCTTCAATTTTTCTGTACTCCCAGGACCTAGCACTGTGTCTGGCACACAAAGGGCATTCAAGAAATACTCCTTGAGTGAATGCAATGAAATGATTCCTGAGCCTCTAGATATGTGCCAGGCCTTCAGAATATTTCCATCCTTTCCACCGACATATCAGACATTATCATTCCAAGTGATAAAAAGTACAAGATTTTTCTTTTCCCTGGGCTTTCACTCTTGCCCGGGAATTGAAGATAATTACCACTTTTGGATTTAGACGTCTCTAGTACACTAGTGCTGAATACCTTATAGAGGGAAAGGGTAAAGTTTCGACGATGCATTATTTCTGAAATAGGGATTTATGGCCTCTACTGTGAAACGATGCAAATAAGAACTTGAAAGGAAGGTTAGCTAAAATAAGGGTGAATACTATACAGACCTTCACCTTGTTTGCGCATTCGTTGCTTTTCTGACAAAGTAGTATGTAGCTGAATATGTATATGGCAAATTCCATTTTCTCATTGACTTCCATTATTATCTCAAGAAATGTTTTTTGCACAGAAAAAAATTGGCCTCAACATAGAAAATCACATTTTAAAAAGCATTCAGCTTTTACTGGTGTGTAGCCTAAGTACATTTAATTCTCTCCTGCCAGAAGAATTAATCAAATGGACAATTGATCCATACAACCTTTGCACATTCTTTAAAAGCACACCCGTTTTACAGTACATCCAAATGATTATGCCTGTTTCTTTGGAATTTCTCATTGCCTGGATGGGACTTGAATATATAAATAGGTGCAATGGTTCAGCCCTTGTCACAGGACTTCGGCACCACACTAAGTTGAAGAACTAAATGGAAATGTTTTTTCAGGCTGAACAAAAGCAATTCTCATAAGTCGTTTCTCGACCTTTGGATGATCTCCTCCTGCTTTGCTCCCCTTCCTTCACCTTCACACACAAATGCCCCTTTCTGCCCTGTGCTGTGTTAAGTACTGTTTTAATCAACTGCTTATCAATGTTGAGTACCCCTTAATTTCTCAGGAACTCCTGCAAGTAGGTGAAATATAATTGATGCAAGAGTCTTTCAAGGTGATTTTCTGGGCAAGGACACAGCCAGCAAAAGTCGTACGCTTTCTCTTTAAGTTTTTCTCTGATGGTTTTACTGGAGAAAATTGGGAAAGTTTAGTATTCTGTACAAAAGAAAATAAAAGTCACCCAGAAATAGCCATTGTTAATATGTAGTTTGTTTCATTCTACATGTAGAATGTTGAAAAATGAAACTGAAATCATATGCTATATATTAAACATCATAAATTGTCTTATTTAACATCATACTATGCATATTCTCTATTTTTCTAAAACACTTTAATGGCTGAATTATAGTCTATTTATAAGTATCCCATAATTTATGTAACATAACCATATTATGGGTTATTTAGGTTACATCTAAGCTTTCACTATTAAAAATAAAGCTGTACGAACTCACTTATATGTAAAATTTTAAGCAAAAATCTCTTATTATTTCCTTATGATAGATTCCAAGAAGCAGAATAATTAGATGACACACACTTTCAAATCGTTCATGAAAAAAATGTTATTCCTACTCTCACTAATAGTTTATTAAAGTATTAATTGCACAACACCCTGACCAGCATTAAGTGTTACTGTTACTTTTTTTAAATTACTTTTATTATTCAAAATTGTATCAAGTTTGGATTTGGATGTCATTAATTACTCATAGGTTGAACATTTTTATGTGTTTATTAGCTGTTAGATTTTCTTCTCCTGTTAATTATTTATTACTGTCATTGCCCATTTTTCTCTGGGATATTCTTTTATCACTCTTATGGTTAGAAAATCCATGTTTGTTTCAAGATCAATTTGATATTCCCCTATATTTCATTCTAGTCTAGCTTATTTTAATTTTTCCTTTAACCTATTTTAATTATTTAGGAAATCTTTTGATTACCGAGTAAAGTGAGTCAAAACATTTTTGTGAAAACATTTTCAGTTACCAGTGATAGAAGTGACCGAAAAAAGACTTATCTCATACATCTGGAAAATGAGTCCAGCTTGCTGCAGTATAACCAGCTCTGGGACCTAAACTAGGAGATATCAGGGTTTAAACTCTCTCATATGTTATGACTTTATGTCTTCTGAATGTTGACTTCTTTCTTGCATAGACTGGAAGGATGGTCTCTATGCCTATGCCTTTATCACTTCTGACTCAGGAGGAAGAGAGACCCTCTCTTGCCCAGCATGTATAGCAAATTCCTTGAGGGAGGTCTCCGATTGGTCCTATTTGGGTCTTGTGCCCATCTCTGAGCCAGTCACTGCAGCCAGTGAGATTGAGTATTTTGCCCATCCTGAGCCTTGTCCCCCAGCCCCAAGGATAGGAAAGGTATGATTGACAGCCCATCAGAATACAAGCTGTGGAGGAGAGATGGCTCTCCAAAGGGTGATATTCTGGGCAAAGAAATCCCACAGGAATGACAGTGGGGAGTATATAATGTTATTTCTTTTGTTTTCAAAGTGACTAGTGGGCTTAATGTTTTTTGGTGAGTAACCAGTTCTTCTTAATGATTTATGATGTTTGCTCTACCATGTTTGAAGTTCTAAGCTCATCAATCTACCTCAAAACTCTGTATTCTGTTCCATCAGTCTATCAGTCCCTCTCTGTGCCACAGTATTTAAGGATGTTTGCTTTATCCTGAGTTGTAATATTTGTAGGGTAAAGCTCTGCATCATCTACCTTCATTTCCACTTTCTTTTTTTTTTAGCACTTCTGTTTCTTCTTTCAAATGACAAATTCCAAAATATAAACCACTGGGGTTTTTGATTGGTGTGCCTCAATACTTCCAACTTCTTTTGGAAGAAACAGCCATCTTTATAATGTGTGGTATATTTCTGTTTATTCATATGTGCAGTCATGTTTTTTGGAAAAGTTTGTCTTTATATTTTGGTTATTTCTTAATGTGATCTCTGGGTCTTTTTAAAGTTGTTGTTGCTATAGAAGATTTTGTTTCATTATTATTATATTTAAAACAACTTTATTTCCCTGTTCTTTTAAAATATATATAATAAAAACAAAATCTCCTATCCACAATGCAATACCACCGTACTCCTGCAAGAATGGCCATAATCAAAAAATCAAAAAACAGTAGATGTTGGCTACAGATGGATACAGTGAACAGGGAACACTGCTAGTGGGAATGTAAACTTGTATGGCTGCTATGCAAAACAGTGTGGAGATTCCTTAAAGAACTAAGAGTAGAACTACCATGCGATCCAGCAGTCCTGCTACTGGGTATCTACCCAGAGGAGTAGAAGTCATTATTCGAAAAAAGATACTTGCAGATGTATGTGTATAGCAGCACAATTCACAATTGAAAAATCGTGGAACCAACCCAAATGCCCATCAATCAATGAGTGGATAAAGAAACTGTAGTATATACATACGATGGAATACTACTCGGCCATAAAAAGGAATGAATTAACTGCATTTGCAATGACCTGGATGAGACTGGAGACTATTATTCTGAGTGAAGTAACTCAGGAATGGAAAACCAAACATCGCATGTTCTCACTGATACGTGGGAACTAAGCTATGAGGACACAATGGCATAAGAATGATACAATGGACTTTGGGGGAAGGGTGGGAGGGGGATGAGGGATAAAAGATAACATCTATGGTGCAATGTATACTGCTCGGGTGATGGGTGCACCAGGATCTCACAAATAACTATGAAAGAACTTACTCATGTAACCAAATACCACATGTACCCCAATAACTTATGGAAAATTTTTAAAAAAAACAACTCTATTAAGGTATATTTTACATATCAAAAACTTATTCATCTTAAGTGTACAATTCAATGATTTTTAGTGACTTTATTCAGTGCACCCATTACTGTAAGTCAGCTTTAGAACATGTCAATCCCCTCACAATAAAATCCTTCTTGATCATTTACAGTTAATTATCATCCACCAGGAAACCATCCCTAGCCCTAGAAGCTACTCATCTACTTTCTGTCTCTTTAACATTGCTTATTCTGGGCATTTCATATAAACAGAATCTTACAATAGATAGTTGCTTATGCTAGGCTTTTTTCACTGCATATAATTTTTTTTTATTATTATACTTTAAGTTTCGGGGTACATGTGCAGAACTTGCAGGTTTGTTACATAGGTATACACATGCCATGGTGGTTTGCGGCACCCATCAGTCCATCATCAACATTAGGTATTTCTGTTAATGCTATCCCTCTGCTAGCTCCCCACCCTCGGACAGGCCCCGGTATGTGATGTTCCCCTCCCTGTGTCCATGTGTTCTCATTGTTCAACTCAACACAGGGCATGTGTCTGTAGTTGGTTGTTTTTTAATTCCTGAATAATATTCCATTTTATAGATATACCACAGGCATGTATCCATTTAGCTGATGGATACTTAGATGATTTTCAGTTGAGGCTGTTATAAATAATACCGCTCTGAACGTTTGTGTACAAGTCTTTGTGTGGACATGTTTTCATTGCTCTTAGGTGAATACTAGGAGGAAAATTCTTTATGGTACTTTTATGTTTAACTTTTTGAGAAACTGATAAGCTGTTTTCTAAAGTGGCTGCACCATTTTACATTTACCCCAACAACATATGAGGATTCCCATTTCTCCACATCCTTGACAATATTTGTTATTGTCTGTTTTGTTTCTTTATAGCCATTCTGGTGACTGTTAAGTAATATGACATTTGGATTTTAATTTGCATGTTTCTAATGAATAATGATGTTGAGCAACTTTTCACATGCTTATTAGCCATTCATACATCTTCTTGGGTGTAATAATTGCCCATATCTTTTCTCTGTTGTTTGGTCTGTCTGTCTTCTTTTTGAGTTTGAGAATTCTTTGTATATTCTGGATATATTGCGTATGTGTTTGCAGATACTTTATCCTAGTCTGTTGCTCATCATTTTCTTGCTGTTGTTGTTAAAAAGCTTCAAGAAAAAAATAGGTTATTTTTTTTAAAAAACTTTTATTTTAGGTTTTGGGGTACATATGAAGATTTGTTACATCAGTAAACTCATGTCATGGGGGTTTGTGGTACAGATTATTTCAACACCCAGGTATTAAGCCCGGTGCCCAATAGTTATCTTTTCTGCTGCTCTCCCTCCCTCACCCTCCCCGCCAAGTAGACCCTAGTATCTGTTGTTTCCTTCTTTGTGTTCATAAGTTCTTATCATTTAGCTCCCACTTATAAGTGCGAACATGTGGTATTTGGTTTTCTGTTCCTGCAATAGTTTGCTAAGGATGATAGACTCCAGCTCCATCCATGTTCCTGCAAAAGATATGATCTCTTTCTTTTTTATGGCTGCATAATATTCTGTGGTATATATGTACCATATTTTCTTTATCATATCTGTCATTAATGGGCATTTAGGTTGATTCCAT
Organism: Theropithecus gelada; assembly: GCF_003255815.1. Classification (NCBI taxonomy): domain Eukaryota; kingdom Metazoa; phylum Chordata; class Mammalia; order Primates; family Cercopithecidae; genus Theropithecus; species Theropithecus gelada. The sequence continues at coordinate 68,038,537 of NC_037684.1, forward strand.
GTCTTTGCTATTATGAGTAGTGCTGCAATGAACATACACGTATGCATGTGTCTTTCCGGTAGAATGATTTATGTTGCTCTGGGTATATACCCAGTAATGGGATGGCTGGGTCAAATGGTAGTCCTGCTTTTAGCTCTTTGAGGAATCGCCATACTGCTTTCCACAATGATGAGCTAATTTACACTGCCACCAAGGGTGTATAAGTGTTCCCTTTTCTCCACAACCTCGCCAGCTTAATGGTGTCTTTTGAAGTGCAAAAGTTTTTAATTTTGATGAGGTTCAACTTATGAATTTTTATTTTATGGACCATGCACTTGGTGTTTTATTTAAGAAATCTTTGCCTAACTTCATTTTATCTTTAACTTTCTTTTCACTTGTGTACAGGGAAAAAAAATGACTTACAATATATTTATCTTCCATTCTACTCATTTACTACCCTGTATTACAGATTCTAAAAGTTTTACTCTTGATTTTCTTGGGTTTTCTAAATCACTCCTAGAATTTCTAATCATATCTGAGACAGACAAATAATGAGAAGTGTAATTATAACTACTCAAGTTTAGTTACTAGGCATGCTATAATTTTTGCTAGAGAGATGATATGGGTAGCATTGCTCTCAGTTCTGTCACATTTTGAGAAAGACATTTACCAATTAGCATAGGCAAAGAAAAAGACGAGCATTGGATGATGAAGAATCTCATAACCAGTTGGTATAAGGAATAGATCCTAGAATTGGGGGCATTTATGCCAAGAACAAAAAATTTTCAAAGTTTTAATATTAAAGTGTTGTAAAAGGAACCGATTTGTTTTAGGTTAGTGCAAAGGAAATTTCTATTAATGCAATTTCTCACGTTGAGCTTGAAACCTATTGAAAGCTCTGGGTTTTTTTCACATGGATTTTCATCTATCCGTATCTCCCCCAGTCTGCATGTATCCACGTGGTTGGAAGATTACTTTACATTTGTCCCTCTTAAATTGGATTTTGTTGGGTCTGTCCCATCATTTTTCATCATTAACATTATTTAGAAATTTGTTCTATCGTCTATCTAGTAATTATTTCTTAATTCAAGTTATGAGTAAAGACATTAAACATCAGTGAGCTGAGTATGCCTCGGGGCCTCCCTGAAGGTAGATACTGTTGCATTCGTGGTCATTCCTCAGTTATGGTTATTGAACCATGTGGTAGACAGAATTCTAAAAATGATCTATAAGGACCCTCACCCTTCCATAATCCCTTCCTTTTTGAGTGTGAGTAAAAACTGTGACTGTGATGATATTATTCCCATGGTTGTGTTTTGTTATATGGCAAAGGGAAATTATTTTGGTAGACCTAATATAATTATACGAGCCCTTAAAAACAGAGCTTTCTCCTGGCTCCTCAGTCAGCAGAAGGGAAAGTCAGATTTGAGGCATGAGAAGAATTTGACACGCCATAGCTGGTTTTGAAGGTGACAGGGGCCGTGTGCAAGGTGGTAGAACAGCCTCTAGGAACGGAGAGATCCCCTGGCCAACAGGGACCTCAGAAGTGAATTCTGCTAAGAACCTGAATGAGCTTGGAAGCAGACTCTTCCCCAAAGCCACCACATAATAGTCCAGCCCAGCAGACACCTTGAGTCTGGCCTTGTGAGACCTCGGCAGAGAACCCACCTGGACTTCTGGCCCACAGAACTGTGAGATAACAAGGGGAGGTTGTTTTAAGGCACTGAGTACGTGGTAATTTGTTACACAGCAATAGAAAATTAATACAAGCCAAGTATGACTCCACCTACTCTACTCTAAGATTATCTGGACCACTTTTCTGTGATAAGCACAGGCTATTCATAGCTGAAATCAAGATATAGCAGCTTTGATATTTTCTTTATCTTCCAGTTGAATATCTGTATCAAAAAAAGAATTTATTGCCTCAAAAATAATACCTTCAAAGTTGATCGGTTTCCTACTTTTCAAGGCACTTCCAAATATCTTGCCTCATCGTATCCTCAGAAGACCCTGGTGGGGCAGATAAGAAGAAAGCCTGTAGAAGTTCTTTTCCCAAAGAAAACAAGATTAATTTTAGTTCGATGTTAAGAAGACCTTTCAAACAATTAGAACCAGCCCACTGTGGAATGGGCTGACTTCTAGAATAATAAACTGTGCCTCTGACTGAAAGAAAAGGCTATATGATCATATTTGAAGGATTTAAAGGGGGAGCACCTAGCATGGTGAAAGAGTCCAACAGCCTCACCTTTAAAATCCCTTCCAACGCTAACATTCCCATGTTCCCACTGGAACCAAACTAAATCAATCCATATCCAAGTTGGGACTCGTCAGCCAGGATCTCTCTTCCTTAAGGATCTTCTGCCATTGTCACAATTGCCACTGCTTTTGAAGCAGCAAATTTATCTAAGTTTCCTTGTACAAAGAAAAGGCGATGTCATAGATCTTAAGGATGCTTTTGTTTTTAAGGTGCAAAGAGGTTTAAATAACTTGGCTGAGTCTCACGGACGCTTCATAGTGAGGCAAGGTTTGAACTCATTCTGTCTCACTCCAGAGTCCGTGCCTGAAACAGCTCTAGCATGGTCTGCTGGCCCACATTTGCAAGCAGGAGCGCACCAAAGGAGCTGGCTTGGGTGTTTAAAGAGATGAGCACTCTAACAAGACCTCAGAGAGAATCCTAGAGCAGGGATATGTCCCAAAGGACTTGCTGCTGGCTCAGTGGCCCAGGCGTCATGGCAGCCTCCCTTGTGACAAACAGAAATACTGCCTCTTTCTTTCTTTTCTCTTTCTTTTTTTTTTTTTTTTTTTCTTTTAGACGGAGTCTCACCTTGTCACCCAGGTTGGAGTGCAGTGGCACCATCTCAGCTCACTGTAACCTCTGCCTCCCAGGTTTAAGCAATTCTCTGGCCTCAGCCTCCTGAGTACCTGGGGTTACAGGTGCGTGCCACCACGCCCAGCTAATTTTGTAATTTTAGTAGAGACAGGATTTCACCATGTTGGCCAGTCTGGTCTTGAACTGCTGACCTCAGGTGATCCACCTGCCTCGGCCCCAAAGTGCTAGGATTACAGGCATGAGCCACCATGCCCGGTCCTGTCTTTCTTTTTTATGTGTTTTTTCTCATGGCCTGAGTGAAAGCCCCAATGACCCTGCCTTCAAACTCACTAGACAGCCCACTGTCCCTCCCTGAACCCCAGTCTCCCCATATGTAAAATAGGAGATTGGAAATCCCTTCCATTTCTGGAGTTCTGTTCTATGAGGGGAAGATAATGATATTTTGACATTTCCCCCAAAAGCTCAGTAGATGCTCAAAAAGAGATGGACCCAGTCCCATGTATTTATTTTCAGGAATTCTTAACTTTTTCTATGCAACTTATATTTTTGTGAAACCTGGTGTTTCTGGACTCCCAAACTCTCTGAGAGCCCTGCAGCTCCAGAGTAAAGAGGCCTGTGATGTGCCCTCAGCTGGCAGAGGGGACAGCTGTGGGACAGAAAGGCAATGAGAGGGAAGGAAGGTGAGGAGGTGAGTTGTCGGGGCTTGAAGACTCTGCTAGTTCAGGCAGCTTGTCCTCCTGGGAGGTAGGGGGCTGTGGCAGGCCCTGAGCAGTTGTAGAGGAAGCCCGAGGCTGGGAGAGGTAGCAGGCATGGGATCCACCTGGAGGCAGAAACTCAAGAACACCGGAGGGCAGGTGCAGGTAAGGCCGCGCATAGGGCTCCGTGAATATCTAGCTGGGAATGCTTGAGAGAGACAAGAAAGAGAAGTGTTACCAAATGGTAACAACGGCCAAGAAGGACAAGACCAGACCCAACTTTTCACCCTAAGCCTGACTCACCTCATCGTGCCTTGTGGCAGGTCTGAAGGGCAACATTCAGCCTTTCAAAGGCTGAAACAGATAAGGGAATTTTGCACTTAATTAAAGGAGAAAAAGGGAACTTAAAGACTTTCAAAACCATCTGGGGGCTGAACACAATGGCTCACACCTATAATCTCAGCACTTTGGGAGGCTGAGAGGGGTGGATCACTTGAGCCCAGGAGTTTGAGATTAGCCTGAGCAACATAGCGAGACCCTGTCTCTGTTTTTTAAAAGGAAAAGGAAAAAAAAAAACCATTTCGGTCCAAGGTTTAGTCAAGACAGTAGAAACCCAGCCACCATCTGACATAAAGGTGGCATCTTCAGAGTCTCAGTCTCTGGTCATCTCACAACATCAGATTCAGAAACAGAGAGAATTAATTTTGGACACCCTCTCACACAGCTACGACTGTAAGTTGAGAGTCTATGTATTGATTTGCTAGATATTAAAAAGTTAGAACAGCGGCACAATTTTATCAGCTTTATTGAGGTATTGAGGCATAAATTACATACCTTAAAGTTCACCCACTGCAGGTGTACAATGTACAATTGGATGATTTTTAGTAAATAGAGTTGTGTAACCCTCACCATCATCCGATTGTAGAACATTTCCTTCACCCTATTTGCAATAATTTCCTTCTCTCACTCCAAACCTCAGGCAGCCACTGATCTGCTGGCTATCTTAATTTGTCTTTTCTGGACATTTCATATCAATGGAATGACAACATATAATCTCTTTTTTGAGACAGGATTTCACTGTATCACCCAGGCTGGAGTGCAATGACATGATCTCAGCTGACTGCAACCTCCTCCTCCCAGGCTCAAACAATCATTCCACCTCAGCCCACTAAGTAGCTGGAATTACAGGCGCACTCCACCACACTCATCTAATTGGTTTTTTTGGGGTTTTTTGTTTTGTTTTTTTGTTGTTGTTGTTGTTGAGATGGGGTTTTGCTGTGTTGCCCAGCCTGATCTCAAACTCCTGGGCTCAAGCTATCCATCTGCCTTGGCCTCCCAAAGTGCTGGGATTACAGGCGCAAGCCACTGCACCCCGCCTGACAACATACAATCTCCCATATCTGGCTTCTTTCACTTACAGTAATGTTTTTGAGGTTCGTCCATTCCGTAGCATGTTCAATACTTCATTCCTTTATATTGCTGAAGAGTATTACACTCTATGAATTACCACATTTTGCTTATCCATTCACTGTTGATAGACATTTGGGTTGTTTCTAGTTTTTTGCTGTTATGAACACTGCTGCTATGAACAAGGACTGTGAACAGGTAGATATTGTGCTACACACAAGTCTTTGTGTAAACATATATTCTTATTTATCCTGTGTAAATTCCTAAGAGTGGAGTTGCTGAATCATATGGTATTTTTTATTACTTTTTAAGAAATATAAGTCCTTTTTAATAGTACCAGAAGTAAGCTTAAAGCTGAGTTTATTTTATAGTTACTGGTAAAAAGAGTCCCAAAAGGATTAAATGGATTGAATGCGATCCATTCATTCACAGATTCATTTATGGTTTATAAATAGTTTTTGAGGGCCTGTATGTGCCTAGAGTGTGCTAAGTTCTGGAGATGAAACAATGAATAAGATATTGCCCTGCCTTCGTGTACCCTATGAAGATATATACTGAAGATATATACAATATATGTCACAGGAAGTTCAAGTGGAGTCTAGCTCAGCTGAGGGAGCCTCTGCTCACTCACCCCGGTGTTGGGGGATCCAGGAACACTTAGTGGGTGAAGCCAAATGTGAGTCCCAAGGAATTAGTGGCCATTAGCCAGGCAAAGATTAAAGAGGAACATCATCCAGGTCGACTCAAAGAGTTGGGGGATGGGTTGGGGGAGGAGCAGGGACAAGCTCAGTCCTAGTGTGTCTGGCAGAGGAACGGTGCTCTGTGTGACTGGACTGCAGAGGTCTGTGTCTCAGAGGAGGGAAACAGTGAGAAATGGAGCTGCAGGAGCAAGCAGACCCAGAAGAAGAAGAACCTGACAGGGAGCCTCTGATGCCCTGTACGGAGGGTGCACTGTAATGAGCTTGCCCTCTAGAGTGTCCTCCCCACAGTGCTGTGGGGAGCAGGCAAGAGGGGCAGGGCTCTTGGCTTTCCTTTTCAGAAGCTATGCCAGATCTCACATGGCATTGGGCCTTAGTCTTATCTCACTGGGCCCCCAAGGATGATGACCTATGCCCTCCCGTGTTTGGCAGGTGCTACATCACCCTCACCCAGTCCCTGCACCTGACCATGAGTGGGGCTCCCGCAGGACCTGCAGGCACAGGCAAGACCGAGACCACCAAGGACCTGGGCCGTGCACTGGGCATCCTGGTCTATGTGTTCAACTGCTCAGAGCAGATGGATTACAAGGTACAGTTCCACCCAGCTTCCTGGGTTGTGGGGGTGGGGGATAGGAACTCAGGGCAGCCAAACCAGGGCTGAGACGCATCCGTGCCACCCTGATCCAGCTTCCCCAGGTCTCAAAGCCCAGATCAGGAGGTCTCTGCTTGCTCCTTCATGGTAAAGTTGGACCTTTGAACCCTGGAGTTTGTTGGCCTCCCTCTAAGGCTTTCATGTGATAAGAAAGCACAGCCCTTTGTATTCTAATTCCACCAATGAGCTCTGACCATGAATGGCTGACTTCATCTTTTTGGCTCTTCCTTTTATTATCTGTAAAATGAAGAAAATGAACATATATCCAAAGTCCTAATTTCCCTATTTGACCTAGAAACACAGAAAGGCTCACGAGTAGCCAATATGAAGGCAGTTGTCTTCACATAAAAGCTCGACGTATTTGTGCTCTTCTGTAGAAGTGGACATTCCCCAGAATATCAGCAGGGGCAGAATATACTGCAAGGGCAGGCGTGATTTCTGAAAGCAAGCTAATCAACCCTGACTCAGAGCACAGAGGCCCACAGAAGACAAGCGCAAAGCTAATATTCATTCAGGCACTTACCATTTTTTAAGAACCACTGTGTTCCAGGTTCTGAGTCACCGAGAAAAGCCAGAGAAACAAAAGGCCCATGAGGTCACTTCTTTAGCCAGAAATATTCTGCTCACAACCGAACCTTACATAGCTTCTTTTTTTAAAACACAAATGTAATAACAGATTATCTCCCTCTCTCATTATTTTTGTTATATTGTATGTGTTTTTGTAAACTGCCGTAAGTCCCTTTTGTCAACAGGATGACATGCAGATAAATCTGGAGTGAAAAAAAAAAAAAAGTTGCATTAAATAGATTAAACATTTATATATAAAAGTCATGTGATATATTGACTGTAAAATAAAGTTAATGTAGTTATAATTTTAGAAATAATGCTTGCCATTACCACGTATAGCACTCTGTAAATGAGATTCATCCTCTATCATTTAATCATTTCTGTAGCATAATTTTGTTGTGTAGAGTTGCAGCATCCTGTGGCACCATGTTTTTTCATGGTAAGTAAACAAAAAGGATCTAGACCCAAAAAGCTAGTCTTCCACATGGTCTCCATCCCCTAAATTTTAGCACAGTTGCTTCTATTGAGGAACACATTGACATAATGTTTCTCTTTAAGTCGGGCTGGAACAGAAAGGTGGAGTTTTTTCCCCCTTTATAGAAATGACCTCAGCCTTAGGGATTCTTTTATGTTTCTAGATTCTTCTATAGTTGAGCAATGGCAGCAGCACTGCTGAAGTAAGTAGTCTCCCAAAGGGAACATTCTGAAAGATACACTCATTTGGATGTAGAAGATGTGTTGTATTGATTGAAGAACATCAGCCAGATTTCTTCAAAGTCACACCTAGAATACCAAGCAGGAAATGATAAGTTGGTTCCATGGGCAGGGGTCACGATAGTCATTTTACTCAATTCTATCAAAACCAATCACTGAACCCTAACCCCACCAGTTCCTTTAAAAGTACAGGGTGAATGGGGGAGTCTATCCTTGTTTTTTTTGTTTGTTTGTTTGGTTTTTTTCAACGATAGGCTAAGCTTTCATGGAGTAGAAGCTTGACACAGGGTAGAACATCATAACTAAGCATAGCCACAGTGAAACACACCAGAAGGAAGGTGTTCCCTTCCTGGACACCAAATATCCCAGGTAACCAAACAGCCACACTAAGCTGTTTGCAAACTTCCTCTCCCTTTGTTTTCTGGCTGTTCAGAATTATTTTTTATGGTAAAACACTCGCAATCCAATTAATTTATTGAGTATTGCCATTGCTCAGCATGTGCTGGGCATTGTGGAAGGATGCCAAAAACAGATCATATGGAGAGAGAGAGAGAGAGAGAGAGGGTAGATGGTAGATGGATTTCAGATAGATAAATGATGGATGGATGATAGAGAGAGAGAGAGAGAGAGAGATAGATAGATAGATAGAGATTAGATAGATAGATTGAGATTAGATAGATAGATAGATAGATAGATAGATAGATAGATAGATAAGATAGATAGACAGAGTATAACCCAGTTTTATTTGGAGGGACAAGGGATATATGTTATCTTCAGGGGAGCTAGTTAACGCCCAGATAGCATAATCCTGGGTGCTCATGTGCCCTACAAACTTTAGACCGTGGAATATTCCAGAATAGGGGGAGAGCCACAGAGTGGGCTGGTCAGGAAAGACATGTGGAGGATGTGAAAACCAAGACTCAGTTTTGGGGTTGGTGACAGAGAGAGCATGCGGTATTTTCACACGTTCTAACCCATTAGAATGTCAGCTTTAAAGCCATGACCAAATTCTATGTGTGGCCAGTATCTGTCCCCAGTCCTCATTCTGACTTCACCCCGTGAGCCCACCTCACAGGACCTGGCTGGGAGAAGGAGAAAAAGGGTGAGAGGTCGGGAAGAGCTGCTGTGCACTTCTCCAGGGGAGGTTTTGATGTGTCATTTATGACACTCACAGCAATATATTCTGTTCAGGTCTGTCCATAGTTAAAGCTGGAAATAAATATGGAACAAGGGCTAAGCTGCCTTAGAGAGGATCAAAAACAGGAGATAAGGAGGGGAAGGACTGAAAGCCACTGAAAGCATCTCACTTTGAAGTGGGGGCTGCAGAAAGAATCTGCAGGCTTCAGAACTGCAGCAAAAGCATAAAGATTGGCAGTCCCATGAAGTGAGAAAGGAAGAGACTGGAAGCAGGATAAGGTTTTGGTGAGAGCATCTCAGTCATCAAACCAGAGGGAATGAGGAACCAGCTGATGCGGTAGTAGACATGGAAAAGCATAAGAGGCTTAAAATGTAACCAGGTAAGTGATACCTCAGGAACATGGGGAGGGAGTCTGCAGTGAAGCAAAGGGAGAGATTGAAGAGGAGAGTCTAGGCTGTGGTCAAGGACCCTCGCAATCTCCTCTGCCTTAGAAATCCTATAAGCAGCATCACCTCACTTAACTCATGAGGACTGGGCGTGCAGTGAGCTGGGGAGAACAGGAGAACAGGAGAACGGTGCAAAGACGTGAAGCAAAAGGAAAGTTATTGCTTTACTCTGTTATCCTGGATGGAAAACCTATAAAAACAGCCACTTTCTCTGAAAATGACTGCAGTTTTAGTGCCGAAACATCCTTTATATTATAGCCGCAATACTTTCCCCTCTTGACCTCAATTTGGAGATGCTACTGCAGGGACATCAAATGGTTCCAAACCTGAAAGTGTTTGGAATTATTTCCAGCCCTCTCTGCAGCGGCCGTATTGTGGATACTACACTTTTTCTTAAGACTCTACTCCCTTCACTTCGGAAATGCTATACTTACACAATCCTCCTCCTGAGTCTCTGGTCTCCTGGCTTCTCAGTCTCATTTGCTGATCCTCTTTTATAATTTCCAGTGTGATGTGTATACCTATGGCTCCTTTATGGAGGCATGTCTATTCTCCAGCTTCACCCGAGTCCTAGTCCCATCTCTCTCTAATGGAGCAGTGGATGTCTCTCGAATGCCCTTCTCTTGCATTGTGGTTAGCACCCTTCCTTTCTCCCTGCCAGATTCCCCATCATCAGGAAGGACCATCTCATTGTCCCTGAGATCCTGGTAGAAAGCTTCAGGCACCCTGGTTACTTCATGTCCTTCCTTCCCCACCTCTAATTGGTCACCAATGTCGATTCTGCCTTCAGCACCCTTCTCACTTCCAGGCCTTTGCCCTATTCTTTCCATTCTCCTAGTCCCAAAGCTCACCATCCCACAGCAAGATAATGCCCCAGTCTCGCCGATAGGACCAGGAGATACGTGGTGAACTAAACACAAGGGTTACTTTAGGGTCCTGGGGTTCAGCCGCAGGCCCTGGGGTGGGGGAGAATTGTGGGGGTGACAAGCATCCACCTGTGGAAACTCCACTTCGTTTATTTTATATTTTGGGTTTTCATTTTATAAAAAGGGTCTTCAGTTTGAAAAGCTTTCAAAATCACTGTTAAAAATTGAATTTTTAAAACATCTTTTTATACATCATAATTGTACATATTAATGGGGTACATGTTATATTTTGATACACGTATACAATGTATAATGATCGAATCAGGTTAATTAGGATAACCATCATCCCAAAGATTTATTGTTTCTTTGTGTTGGGAATATTCCAAATCTCCTCTTCTAGCTATTACGAAATATAAAATAAATTATTAGTAACCATAGTCCCCTATTGTGCTGTTGAACATGATGACTTATTTCTTATGTCTAGCTGTATGTTTGTACTGATTAACCAACTTCTCTTCATCTTCTCCTTCCCCCTACCCTTCCCAGTCTCTGGTAACCATCATTCTACTCTCTACCTCCATGAGATCAACTTTTTTAGCTCTCACATATGAGTGAGAGCATGTGGTATTTGTCTTTCTGTGCCTGGCTTCTTTCACTTAAGATAACATCCTCCAGTTCCATCCCTGTTGCTGTAAATGACAGGATTTCATTCTTTTCAATGGCTGAACAGTATTGCAATGTGTGTATACACTACATTTTCTTTATGAGTTCATCCATTGATGGACACATAGGTTGATTCCATATCTTAAATATTGTGAATAGTTAAACATGGATGTCGATTTCTGAATTTCCACTTAGTATTTGTGACACTTGGATTGTTTTGCAAATGAAATGGAATAATGTAAGGCAGTGGTCCCCAACCATTTTGGCACGAGGGACCAGTTTCATGGAAGCCTATTTTTCCATAGACTGCAGTAGTGTGGGATGGTCTCGGGATGATTCAAGCACATTACATTTGTTGTGCACTTTATTTCTATTATTATTACATTGTAATATACAATGAAATAATTATACAACTCACCATCATGTAGAATCAGTGGGGCCCCTGGTCATCTCTTCCTGCAACTAGATGATTCCATCTGGGGGTGATGGGAGACAGTGACAGATCATCAGGCATTAGATTCTCATAAGGAGCACCCAGCCTAGATCCCTCACATGTGCAATTCACGATAGGGCTCATGCTCTCTTGAGAATCCAATGCTGCCACTGATCCGACAGGAGACGGAGCTCAGGCAATAATGCAGGTGATGGGAAGCAGCTGTCAATACAGATGAAGCTTTGCTCACTCACCTGCCGCTCACCTCCTGCTGTGCAGCCTGGTTCCTTAACAGACCACGGACAGTGGCCCAGAGGCTGGGGACCCCTGATTTAAGGCACAGAAACACAAGGCCTGGAACTTCCATCACCACCTCAGACAGAATGTCCCTGATGGCTCAATCTGAAGTCTCCATGTCACCCCCATTTTAAGACTCCCGTGGGGCTTTATCACTGCCTGATTTGTTGTTATTGCTTATTGTCTATTTTCCTCATGGGAATGTGAGACCCATGAGAATAGAGGCATTGTCTATCTTGTTCTTCTGATTCTTCATGACCCATAACCATCTCCAGCACATAGTACATGCTCAATAAATATTTGTTGCAATGAATGAAAAAAGAAATCTCTTAATTCCAGAAGCTCAATGAAAGGTGGGTTTTATTTTTCTCTTCCTCTTTAAAGTCTGCCCTACAGCCAGGCGCAGTGACTCACGCCTGTAATCCAAACACTTTGGTAGGCCAAGACAGGTGGATCACTTGAGGCCAGGAGTTCGAGACCAGCCTGGCCAACATGGTGAAACCCCGTCTCCACTAAACATACAAAAATTAGCTGTGCATGGTGGTGCATGCCTGTAATCTCAGCCACTTAGGAGGCTGAGGTAGGAGAATTGCTTGTACCCGGGAAGCAGAGGTTGCAGTGAACTGAGATTGCACCACTTCTCTCCAGCCTGGGTGACAGAGCAAGACTCTATCTCAAAATAAATAAATAAATAAATAAATAAATAAATAAATAAATAAATAAAGTCTGCCCTACATCCTACCTAGCCTATGTGGCAGTTAGACCAATCCTCTCATACCATTGCTCTGCTCATGTTCTCTGCTGCAAACCTCCAAAGATCCCTCATAGTAATTCAAGACTTTTTACAACCATGACTTCCTTTAGTAATTCAACTTTCCAATCAAAATGGCTCTGTCATTTTTCTCTGCACACACCATTATTCTGCTTGTATTTCTTCCATAATCTTCCTCCTCCTGGAAAGCCTCACCCCTTCCATTCTGTCTACACAGACACCCCTGTCCTATAAAGCCATCATTTCTCATGTGTGTCCTAAAGCATGTCGTTTTCTGTAAGATCCCCGTATCTTCTGACTCTAATCCTAGCCATGTAATGCAGTGAAACTAATGTTTTTGTTACAGGACTTCTCAGAGCCCTTAAACGCTAATACGAATTGTAACTGGGCCAAAATGGGTTGAAGAATGTGTTTCCCAAATTTGCTTGACCAAAAAGCCCTTTCTTCGAAGAGCATCTTTCAGGCCTAAGGTTCTGCGGAATAAACTTTGGGAGGTGCTATTGTGCTGCCATCTGACTTTCACCTCTTTGGCAAAACTGATCACTCGGGAGCATGCTGACGCACTCTTCTGTGAACTCCATGACATTTGTGGTTTATATTATTCAATGAAACCACTACTGATGCAGTAATTTTCCTGTTTTTATGTATATACCTTATCTCCTCAACCTGACCAAAAGTTCTTAGACTGAGCTCCCCAGTGTCCAGCACATGACCTGTGCACAGAGCTGATTGTCAAAAAATGCCCACTGAAGGCTGGGCATGGTGGCTAACGCCTGTCATCCCAGCACTTTGGGAGGCCGAGGCCGGCAGATCGCGAGGTCAGGAGTTTGAGACCAGCCCTGACCAACATGGTGAAACCCCGTCTCTACTAAAAGTACAAAAATTAGCTAGGCATGGTGGTGCATGCCTGTAATCCCAGCTACTTGGGAGGCTGAGGCAGGACAATCACTTGAACCTGGAAGGTGGAGGTTGCAGTGAGCCAAGATCTCACCACTGCACTCCAGCCTGGGCAACAGAGTAAGACTCCGTCTCAAAAAAAAAAAAAAAGAGAGAAAAGAAAATGTCCGCTGAATAAATGAATGGTACTTTTCCATTATTTGCATTTCCCTGGTATTTTAATGATGTCTCCTTGCCAATGACCTTGTGAGTGTCTCCCAGAAACCTATCCCTTTATGTTGCCCCATCACTTACCAGTTCATATTGAATGCCCAGGATGGCTTTTACTTTTAGGACAGAAATGCATTATTCCCTTGTAAATTCATTCCTTACTCTCGTTTGAAAAGATTTACCTTTAGTGTTTTTCGGTTTGTTTGTTTTTTTAACAGATGTTATCACCTCCTGTCTTTGTCTCCAGCTACCTCACCACTCTGGAAAACCTGGGTGGTTGGGCACAGATTTAAAGATACAGACATAAATTTTTCCATCAGTGCACGACAAAGGCTGGGTGGAAGGCTTTTTGTCTGTATAGCATAAGAAAAATCATCTTTTATTCATTTCCTGGGATTTTGAAAGCTACAGAATCAACAATAATGCAACCCTGATGACATTTTAAAGGGATTTTCACCCAAGTGTCTTGAAAAGGTTCTATTTAATCCTGTGACTTCTGTTGACACCCCATAACCATCAAACATTTAATTGTTCTTGAAATTTTAATACAAATTTCTGACCAGTGGTCTTTAGGGGGACTAGAAGTATCTATAATAAAGGAGATGGAGAATGACTTCAACACGTATTGATAAGCCTGGCCTGCCGGTAATTTAATCTTTGTACATTTTCTTGCAGTCTTGTGGCAACATCTACAAAGGCCTCGCTCAGACGGGCGCCTGGGGCTGCTTTGATGAGTTTAATCGAATCTCCGTGGAGGTCTTGTCAGTGGTGGCGGTGCAGGTAGGGGCCGGAAGTTGGTGGGAGCCTTGCGGTCTTTACGTTGATCACTGCAGAAGTCTATGTCCTCTTGTTTTCGACCTCTCCTTAGCATCTGCGTCCCTTTTTCCCTGTCATTTCATGCCCCTTTCTCCACCCTCTAAAATCAGGCTCCAGAGAGGCTGTCCTTCAAAATGGGTATCCTTCAGTTACCCACCAAAGTAGATCCATTTACTTGGCTTTGGGACTCTGTTTTGTTTCTGTTAAATGGGCAGAAAGAAGATCTGTCCTACCTGCTTCCTCTGGGTGCAGAAACATGAAGATGGCAGAGCTCAGCTCCTTGGAAAGGCCATGTTCTTTGGTTATAAACCAAGGCTTAAATTTCAGCTATTTTATTTCCTTTTGGAATCTTTGGGCAAGTTGTTCCACCACGCCCAGCTTAATAAAATGAGGAATACAGCATGAATGTTTTTTGAATGAAGTCACTTTTGGGGTGAGATTTTATGTAAGCATGCCACTTGTCTTTCAAGTCACCCAGAAAGCATTTATTAAACACCTACAATGTAGTAAGTGTTACGCAAAAGACAGGTGAAGTTTCCCAGTTGAATAGAATGTGATCTCTAACAAAAAAAAAAAAAAAAAAAAATTGAGCTCTCGAGATAGACATGAGTACTTTCAATGTTCTAGAGGTGACTTCAATTCTGACTGAGCATGAGACTTCCAAATGCGTTACCTTGAAAAGATGGAGAAGATTCTGGATTTGGGTCAGGATCCCATGAACAATAGGAGCAGGAGAAGGGGGAAGGGGAACGTGAATAAGCTTTTGTTGAAATTCTGTACCAGGCACTTTTCATACGTCATCTTTCACATCATGAAAGATCTTTCACGTCTTTCCACCATGGCCCTGCAAGCCACTATTCTCCCCATTATGTATGTGGAAAAACTGAACATCAGAGGGGAACTGTACCTTGTCCATGGGTAGACTTTTGGAAAGTGGGAGGGTTGGTAGGTGTACCCTGTGCCCTCACTGACGCTGTCCGGGTGCAGATGTGGGCACTGATCTGGTTTCTAGTGGGTAAAATGCCAAAGGAGAAAATAAGGCTGGAGAGGCAAGTTCGAACCCAATAGTACCAGGCTGAAATGCCTTCCTCAGCAGGCAGCAGGGAACCCCCAGAGACATCCGGGAGGGAGATTGCCCCTCTATTTAGCAGCAATGTGAAGGAGGGGCTGAGCAATAGGAAAACTGGTGGCTGAGGGCAAGTCAGGGGTCTCTCCCAGGGATTCTTACTGCAGCTGCGCAGGCTCCATTCCCCCAGGAACCCCATCTCCAAGATAAAGCACATCGTTTGCCAGCATCTATTCCATACCCCTCCCTGTAGGCTGAACGCCCCCATCTCCTGCTAGGGGCGGCTGGTTTCAGAACCCACATCCTGCCCTTATCTCAACAGAGCAAAGCAATCACAAGGCCATCATGTGATGATCAAAGCTGTGGCAAGGTGCTTGGGACAATGATGTGCCTGGTGCTCCCAGTGTGTGCCGCACACCATACAATCAAAAATGGTTTAATGTTGCTTGTGTTTGCTTTCATTTCCAAAACAGTATGCGCACAGTACAGAAAAAGAAAAACGTAGCTATGAGAGACTCTTTGGTCCCTACAGGTTTCTGTAATCTTTTCAGGTCCAGACAAAGGAATAAGGAAAGCGTTTAGCTTGACTGACATTTTTCTAAGGCAAGAGAGCGGGATTGAGGGGAGGGTGGCAGAAGAGGGGTTGGAGGAAACATCAGGCAAAAGGTCGCCCCTGGTAGGGAAAGATGACTGAGCCAGCATCATCCCTGTCCCCCTTTGCCCTGGCAGGAGCCAGCATCCATCCACATAGCTTCCACATGTTGTCACCTCTCATCCTACAGACTGTCCTTTTCACAGGTAGGCTTGGACATAGGGCTGTGGGTGGGGCACTGAAGCAACCGCAAAGCTGAACAGAGGTAGGGCTCACACCATCCGCAAATCCATGCCACCTTCATCTCCAGCTGCACCAAAAGCCACAGGCAGTCAAAGGGCTCTGCCAGGTCCCTTCACTCACCGAGGTGGTCTGTCTTTCCATCTCTCATGTTTGACAGCCACTGACTCTTGTCCACACTCTTCCTTGGTGAAGATCAGAAAGTTGCTGGAACGTGAGGCTCTTCCCTGGTTTCCAGTGGTGAAATATGGTTTTTCTCCTTCTTTGGGTTTGCTCTGTTCAGCAGCAGTTAGTAGAGGAAGGAAGACAAATGGCTAGCCTGGACACTCTTGGACTGAAACCCTTGACCAGCTTGGCTCGAAAGAGCTGGTTGTGTGCATCTCAGTAGCATCACATGAGTGTAGCTTGAAATGGGCTATGGTGAGAGTCCTTCCATCATGAAAACTGCCAAATTTTATGAATCAAGGGCATTTTTGCTCCCCTGGAGAGCTGGTTGTTAAAAATTTACCAGCGCACCTCTGCATTGTAAGGATGTAAGCTGAATGTTGCCAGATCTTTTACGTTTTAAAGAGAGACCAGACATCCAGATTTTTATAAGAAATCAAACATGTTTCCTGGATGCTTTCACCTTTGGCTGGTCACTTCACAACCTGGAATAAGGAAAATGCCAGTGTTCGATGCTGGCTCAGCCACTTACTAGCTGTGTGACCTTGAGCATATCCATGTCTCAAGATCCACATCTGTAAAGGGAGTTAATAATAGCACCTCCTTGAGGCAGTTGTAATAATTTTTAAATGAGTTAATATCTCTAAAGCACTTTTTTTTAAAGCCCTACAGAGAATAGTCACTCAACAAATGCTTTGATTGATGATGATGGTAGTGGTGGTGGTGATGTTAGTGATGATGATGATGTTAATGGTGGTGATGGTAGCGGTGATGGTGATCATTATGCTAATGGTGGTGATGCTGATGATGATGATAGCGGTGGTAATTGTGTTGCTGATTATTCTAATGATGATGGTGATGATGGAGATGATCATGGTGATGGTGGTAATGATGATGGTGGTGGTGGTGGTGATGATGGTGGTGATAGTGATGATGATGGTGATGATGGAGATGATGATGGTGATGGTGGTAATGATGGTGGTGGTGGTGGTGATGATGGTGATGATGATGGTGGCGGCAGTGATGATGATGGTGATGATAGTGATGATGGGGGTGATGGTGATGATGATGGGGGTGATGGTGATGATGATGATGGTGGCAGTGATGATGGTGATGATGATGATGGTGGTGGCAGTGATGATAATGTTAACGATGATAGTGATGGCAGTGGTAGTGGTGGTGATTATTCTAATGATGATGGTGATGATGGAGATGATGATGGTGATGGTGGTAATGATGGTGGTGGTGGTGATGGTGATGATGATGGTGACGGCAGTGATGATGATGGTGATGATAGTGATGATGATGGGGGTGATGGTGATGATGATGGGGTGATGGTGATGATGATGATGGTGGCAGTGATGATGGTGATGATGATGATGGTGGTGGCAGTGATGATAATGTTAACGATTATGGTGATGGTGGTGGTAGTGGTGGTGATGATTATTCTAATGATGATGGTGATGATGGAGATGATCATGGTGATGGTGGTAATGATGATGGTGGTGGTGGTAGTGGTGATGATGGTGATGATGATGGTGACGGCAGTGATGATGGTGATGATAGTGATGATGATGGGGGTGATGGTGATGATGATGACGGTGGTGACAGTGATGATGGTGATGATGATGATGGTGGTGGTGGCAGTGATGATAATGTTAATGATGATGGTGATGGCGGTGGCGATGATGGTGGCAATGATGGAGATGGTGGTGGCACTGATGGGGATGGTGGTGATGATAGTGATAACGATGGTGGTGATAGTGATGAGGATGATTACTATCTTAACACTGCAGGAAATGGGTTGAAGAGTAGAGGCTGGGATACACAGGGCAGGGAAAAAGGGTTCACATCTTGGTCTCACAGGTCTTCTCTATGCCCTTCACTCCTTCTCAACTGGAACAACCTCAAGCTATCTTATCAAGCTTAACAATGTACTAATCAAGGAGGCAGTGCCCAACAGCCATTGTTCCCCCTGGATAGTAGATAGACACTGCTATCTACTATTTTTTGCTTTATTGCTATCTAATATTTTGCTTTATTTTAAAGCTGCTCAACACAAGGTCAGCAATGCATTCTCTAAGATCACTTAGTTCCTGTTTGTTCCTGGAATCAAATGAAATAAGTTCAACTTGGGAGTCCCTGATGCTGTCATACTCTGATCTAGGAACATACCCATCAGAGATATTTCTCAAGAAAGTGGCCTGACAACAGCCCAGGCAAAATCTGAGCTGGTAACTTTTGCAATTGAATACCCATCCAAGGAGAAAATTGCACTTAATTATTCACACGGCAATCCAGGCTGGCATATTGGTTCAGAAGCCACACCAGCTGCTGACAGTTCTCTGCCACCCTCCCCTCTCCTCCTCTCCACTCCTTGTCCGTCTGTGCTCCTCTTCCCAGTAACTCCTACAAAAGTGATTATGCTGCTGGTCCACAGCGTCTTTGTCAGTGGACATTCTCATGTCTCCATCAGACTGGTCAAGCAAAGTCACATAGCCACTTGGGAAAAACTTCAGTGTGGCAATTCCAAAAAAAATTACTCTGCTATTTTAAAAATGTCTAAGATATTACTTAATTTTTCTGGAATCTCTTCTTTACTATTGCAATCAGCTGTCTATGCTTTGGGTTATCTGTGCCTGGGGACATGTGCCATAAGGACACACCCCATTGCCCTGTCCCCCTCCATGCCCTCTGGCCAGGCATCCCTGGCACTTTCTTCTCTTCCCTACAGTACAAGCCCCGATAATGGGTTGGGCAGAGGCAGGAAGCAGGTAGAAGCAGAAGATCATTCAGCAAAGACTTGGGAGCCCACCAGAGCAGGGCTCAAGTACTCCAAGCACCAAACAAATGTTCCAGTCTCATAGCCCAGGGAGCTTCCCATGTGACACCCTTTAGAGAGAAGCTTAAAGTCTAATGGGGGAAAAAAAAACACCAGAAATGTTAAAATGTTTAAAAAGTGGTGAGTGGGTTGCACTTCCTAAAGGCAACAGACTTCAATCTGCCATTGCAGTGGGAAGCGTGGAGCAGGCCAGAGAGGATATTAAATAGCACATGGCATTTGGGGCAAAGACTTGAAAAGAGAATGACCATGGGGGACCACAAAATGCGCCACTCTCCTAGAATAGAAGGGCCAAGGTAGAGGGGTGAGGAGAAAAAGCCAAGATCCCCATAGCATAGGGCTAGCCCATGACCTCCTTAAAGTATGTCATCTGCACAGAGACAGCACGGCCTTAATACTTCACTGAGTGAGTCAGACACAAGTCCCTAGCCTGAGTGGGAAGATACAGGGACAGAAGCCTCTGTGATCAGCAGCTTCCAGTCATGAGAGGAAAGGTGTCATCCTCATGCAAGTAATGCAGCGCTTATGGTCAGACGGGCACGCAACGCTTGTGCAGATAACAAGGTTGATCACTGGACATCAGGGCTGGCTTGCAATATATAGAAGTAAAACCTAGCCGGGTGCGGTGGCTCACGCCTGTCATCCCAGCACTTTGGGAGGCCGAGGTGGGCGGATCACGAGGTCAGGAGATCAAGACCATCCTGGCTAACACGGTGAAACCCCGTCTCTACTAAAAATACAAAAACTTAGCCGGGCGTGGTGGCGGGTGCCCGTAGTCCCAGCTACTCGGGAGGCTGAGGCAGGAGAATGGTGTGAACCCAGGAGATGGAGCTTGCAGTGAGCCAAGATCGCGCCACTGCACTCCAGCCTAGGTGACAGTGCAAGACTCCATCTCAAAAAAAAAAAAAAAGAAGAAAACCTAGGCAAAGTATCCAAATGATAAGGCAGAAAATACGTTCCATGAAAGATGTGCAATTTTAAGGGCCATAGAGACTGGAAAGAGACAGTAAAACCATCTGGCTGAGGGGCAACTGTGGACCGTGAAACTGGGATGGGGCAGCATAGCCCAGTGGCAAGAACAGTTCATTGACTTTCAGGTAGGTGTCCTGAGAGTGACAGCGGAGGGTGCCGGGCAAGGCTGGTGTCATCTAGCCCCACACTACTCAAACTGTGAACCAACAGCACCAGCACTCCCTGGGAGCTTGTTAGAAATGCGGAGTCTCAGGCCCAACCCCAGACCTGCTGAAACAGAATCTTCAGGTTAACACGTCCTCCAGTGATTTCTATGCACAATAAAATCGGGGACTGTGCCACTGTGGCACAGTCATCTCAACCCTGGCTGCACATTAGAATGGCCTGGGTAATTCTACAAAATAGTAATGCACAGTCTGCACCCCAAAAAGGTGTTGATTTAGTTCCTGTGGAATAGGACCAGTGGGTACTTTCTAAAAACTTTCCACATGGTTCACACGTTCAGCAAATTTTGAGAACCAGAGCTGAGAGAGAGACTGAAAAATGAGGAAAACACCGCTGAGGACTGTAGAGTTTGGGTTCACATCAAGACCGCCAAGACTGAGCCCAGTTTGTCCCAGCCAGTGCTCTGCAGGGGCAAAGCCTCTCCAGGCCAAGTGGGGCAGAAGGAAGTGGGAGGCCCAGGCTGATCTGAGAGAGGGAGAGAGGGGAACCTCTGGCCTTTTCCAGGATCCGGACCTGGAAAGCCTTTTCCAGGCTTTCTGGACCCTGATCATTGTTATGTTCCAGTGATTTGCTCTGCAGACCTCAGTTGCTGCTAAATCCTGTCCTGTACAAACCAGGCTAACCAAAATTGCTATGACCACCGATGCTCCAACATTAACTGCATCTTTGAGTCTGTTCAACACCCTCCCATCTGAGAGAGGGAAGTCAGTATGCAGCTATGAATGAGGCCACCTGGGCAGAGGTAGGGATGAGTAGAAATGTAAGAATTGACTGGACTGCAGTGGTTCTCAAATTTCAGCATCCATCAGAATCACCTGGAGGGCCTGTTCCCACGTGCTTTGCTCAACCCCATTCCCAGAATTTCTGATTTGATTTATCTTGGAGGTGGAGCTAAGAATTTGCATGGGAGTTGGTTTGGACCCAAGGACACATGGTGTGGGATGGAGGTTAAGTATATCTTCTCAGCCTCAGGGTCCTCACTGGTAAAATGTTTGGTCTAGATCAGGGCTTGTCAGCCTCAGCACTATTGATGCTTTCGGCCGATCATTCTATTTTGTGAAGATCTATCCTCTGCATTGTGGATGTTGAGCAGCATCCCTGGCCTCTACCCACTGAATGCCGGCAGCAACAAAAGTGTCTCCAGACATTGCCACATGACCCCTGGGAGAGAGGAATTGCCAGCTCATCCCCAATTGAGAACACTGGTTCCTACATAGCTTTCCATTTTTATTCATTTGTGTTCTTTTTTTGTTTGTTTTCTTGTTTTGTTTTTTGATTTTTGTTTTCGAGACGGAGTCTCACTCTGTTGCCCAGGCTGGAGTACACTGGCGTGATCTCAGCCCACTTCAACCGCCGCCTCCCGGGTTCAAGCGATTCTCCTGCCTCAGCCTCCCAAGTAGCTGGATTACAGGCACGTGCCATCACGCCCAGCTAATTTTTTTTTATTTTTAGTAGAGACGGGATTTCACCGTGTTAGCCAGGATGGTCTCGATCTCCTGACCTCATGATCCGCCCGCCTCGGCTTCCCAAAGTGTTGGGATTACAGGCGTGATTATTTGTCTTTTTAATGTGTGGCAAAACCATATTTTCTTATTTTGTGGGAAGTATGCCTCTAAATTATAACAAACATGATGGTTTTCAGAGTAAAACAAATTGCTCTGAAAACGTATATGTTTGGTGAGAAACTGGTCTGTGGCTAGCACAGTGCTTCTTCTGGTACAAGAGCGTTTGGGGGAAGTAGCTAAAAGCATGTGCTTCGGCACCAGATTGCCTGGCTTTTAAACTTGAGCTGCTCCACTTACCAACTGTGGGGTTTCAGGCAAGTTTCTTTTTTTTTTTCTTTTAACTTTTTATTTTGAACCAATTTTAGATTTATAGAAAAGTTGTAAAAATAGCATCGAATTTCTACATATCTCACTTTTAGCCTCCCCTGAATGCTAACATCTTACATAAACATAGCACAGTTTCTTAACTGCCTTCTGCCTCAGTTTCTTCATCGGTAAAATGAAGATCTAAGACTACCTATCTTAAACAACTGTTAAAAGCTTTGGATGGAATAATTCACAGAAAGTACTCAGAATCATCCCCGGTACATACTGAATGCTCAAAAATGTCAGTTATTATTTTTTGTTATTCACTGTGGCTTTAAGATCTTCAGAAAACAGTGCATTTTCAATAGAGAAACAGATCCCAGTGGGTGAGATGTGCCTGGCAGCCTTAGCTATCAGTTGCCAAACTACCTGTGTTGTACTTCCATCTGGCTGGGCTTGCATTTAATCCATACATCCCTAGTCCACCTGCTTCTCCACTCCCCCGTCCCTGCTTCCAAGCATCCCGAAAGACCCTCTGGCCTTTCCCAGGACCTGGACGTTATCAAGGTCTCTCGGACCCTGATCATTGTTATGTTCTAATGATTTCCTCTGCGGGCCTCAGTTGCTGCTAACGCCTGTCCTGTACAAGCCAGCCTAACCAAAATTTCTATGAGCACCGATGCTCCAACATTAACTGCATCTTTGAGTCTGTTCAACACTCTCCCTCAAGAGCCCCTCTACAGAATTTTACACAAAAGCACAGATGCCTCCAATCCGAAAGTGCATCATAAATTCTTGCTGAGCGTGAGGTTTCTGGGCTTCGGTGTTTCGAGACAGAATGCTGAGTCAGAATGAGCAGCAGAAAAGGTCCTAGGCTCGTGCCTTAGTCTTCGCCCAAAGGTAGCAGAGCAACTTATAAGCGCTAATTAAACTTGCTTTCCCACTCCCTAATAAGGCAAGTGCTTTGTATATTTTATGGACGGGAAGACTGGGAACAAAGGAGAGAACCAGGCTTTGCCAGTCACGTAACTCGCAGGATGATGAAGGCTGCAAGAGGCTCCACGGCAGAGCTGGGCTGGGCTGTGAGCCCCACGCAAACCAGCAGAGCTTGATCTGTTTGGCCAGCGTCCTGGCTGCTGAAGCCTGCTTCTGCCAGGATGGCATTGATATTCTGCACGTAGAAAAGAAGTCTCAGTTTCAAACTAATTGCTGTGAGCTCAAACGCATACAGTCATTAGCGCTTCACTCTGGGAAGAGAGCTGAATCCTAATTGTAGAACTGTCATGCATCCAGGCAAACTGTGTACTCTGGAGACAGCCGTGCCCAGTGGTAGATGGTCCAGCTGCCCCCCCCCAACCCCTCCCACTGTTTCACACACACAACCCTACAGCCCTATCTCTACAGAACTAGGCTACCCTTTGCTCTTCTAGCACCCTGGACTTAGCCGACCTGCTGAGGCTCATTCAAAACCTTGCACCCGCCCCAGCTTTTGGGTTTTGCTTCTGAGAACATAAGAGGCTGGAAATTCTCAAAGACCTTCTGGGGCCGGGCTGGACAAGGCTGTGGGCTAGCCTGAAACTGTGTCCCTTTCATCTTTGCTCTGTTGCTGATCATTTTTGCTTAACCCTTTTCCAAGCACCAGGTGTGACAATAAATGGTTGAATTTCACTTCTGCCTCTCCTCCGACTGCTAGAGAGTAATCTAGAACATAGATCTGAGTGGGTCAAGCTTCAGGGTAAATCCTCCTCTGACTCCAGACTAAGTTTAAGAAAAAGTCTGATCTTCTAAAGAGAAAAGCACTAACAGCCCTCTGGGTCTGGCCCAGCCTAGCCTTGCTCCATCTGTAAAGGGTGACCTGTTCTGGAGGTGTAGTCTGGGGGGTGGCTATGAGGAGTTAAACCAAGACAGGGACCACAGTTGCGATGAGAATGGTCACATGGATATCCCTCATGTTAGCTGGTATTTCTAAGCATTTTCTGTAGGCTATGCACTTCACAGACTTTATTTCATTTACTTAGAACAAGCTCAGCAGGTAGCTATGGCATCCTCACCATCACACAATACCTGAAAGCACAGGCTCCAGGATCCATTTGCCTGGATTCAAATCCTGATGCCCCAATTAGTAGCTGTGTGACTCTGGGCAAATGTTTCCATCTCACCATGCTTCTGTTTTATCTGAGATGGTGATGATGTAATTGAAGCGCCCCCCTCCGAGTATGGTGAAGCTCAAATGAGTTAATACATAAGTAGTGGTCAGAACTGTGTCCGGCCAGTGGTCAGCCCTAATACACTTCAGCCATTACTACAGAGAGAACCCACATTCAGGGAGTTGAACACCTGTTTGCTGTTCCCTCCCATGCTGTTAACCACAGTGTGATAAATATGGACGTGGGCAGCCAGATTCATTGTTTTGTTTTGAGATGTAGCCTCGCTCTGTCAACCAGGCTGGAGTGCAGTAGCATGATCTCGGTTCACTGTAACCTCCACCTCCCTGGTTCAAATGATTCTCCTGCCTCAGTCTCCCAAGTAACTGGGATTACAGATGTGCACCACCACACCTGGCTAATTTTTGTATTTTTAGTAGAGACAGGGTTTCACCGTGTTGGCCAGGCTGGTCTTGAACTCTTGACATCCAGTGATCTGCCCGCCTTGGCCTCCCAAAGCGCTGGGATTATAGGCATGAGCCACTGTGCCTAGCAGTGGCCAGATTTCTTTTAGACATGCACCCAGGGCCTGTCAGTAAAGGGTCTGGGGTGTGGTCATCATGCCTGTCTTTCAGTGAAAGGGGCCACAGGACAATTCTCTGTGCTGTGTGTGACTACAGGCTCCCAGCTTTAGTTATGACCCTTCCACTGAAATGCAATTGAGGAATTTCTCGCTGATTGATTGGTTCACCAGGTAAAAAGCATTCAAGATGCGATTAGAGATAAGAAGCAGTGCTTCAACTTCCTTGGGGAGGAGATCAGCCTGAATCCTTCTGTCGGAATCTTCATCACCATGAACCCGGGCTATGCCGGCCGCACGGAGCTGCCAGAGAACCTCAAGGCTCTCTTCAGGTGAGTGTCAGCTCTGCCCCATGCAAAAGCCCCAAAAGAGAAGTTTCTTTCATTTTTCCACTTCAAATGTGTGATGTATATTTTAAAGAAAATTTGGAACATTTGGAAAAGTAGATTTTTAACAGCCATCTTTAATGTCTTTAATGCAGTAAAATTGCTTTCTGCTTAATTGTGTTCTGTTCTCCTTTGTATACACATTTTAAATCCACACGTCAGTAGCCTACATTTGTGGTCTACATAGTTTTGTGTTGTTTTGTTTTTTGTTTCATAGTCTCTTATATCATAACTATTTCCTTCTATTAGATATTCTTGATAAATCTCATTTCATGGCTGCAGGTTTTTTTTTATCAAGTGCATAGTTTACAATGTAATTAACTACTCCCGCATGGTTAAATATTAAGACGTTCTAACATTTAAAGTAAATTTATGCATAATGCTGTAATGTACATCTTTGTACATAAATCTTTTTTTCTGTATGCATGATTATTTTCTTTGGCTAGCTTCCCAGAAGTGGAATTACTGTGTTAATGGGTAGAAACATTTTTAAGGCTCTTGATACACATTGCCAAATTGCTTTCTAAAAAGAGTAGTACCAAATTGCACTCCTCGTAGAGATGCATGAGAGCACCTCTTTTACTTCACCCTTGCTACGGGTGGACATTGCCATATTTTAAAACCTTCTTTACTTTGATAAGAAAACACAAATACATTTCTTCACAGGAGCTGGAGGCTGCATTCTTTTTCCAGAAAGGAAAAGTTGGCCCAACAAAGAGAAAACTGAAGAACGCTTTGTGCCTTCTGATTTTCTGGTTACTGAACTTTTACCTAAGGGAGATAGACTGTGGGGAGCTCTGACAAAACTATTTTTTTTTTTTTTTTTTTTTTTTTTTTTTTGAGACGGCGTCTCGCTCTGTCGCCCAGGCTGGAGTTCAGTGGCCAGATCTCAGCTCACTGCAAGCTCTGCCTCCCGGGTTTACACCATTCTCCTGCCTCAACCTCCCAAGTAGCTGGGACTACAGGTGCCTGCCACCTCGCCCGCTAGTTTTTTGTATTTTTTAGTAGAGACGGAGTTTCACCGCATTAGCCAGGATGGTCTCAATCTCCTGACCTCGTCATCCGCCCGCCTCGGCCTCCCAAAGTGCTGGGATTACAGGCTTGAGCCACCGCACCTGGCCGACAGAACTATTTTGTCTCATTTTTGGACTGAGAAACATAGTGCTGTCTGTCCAGAGAGGTTGTCAACACTTTATTGGATTTCCAGAGGCGTAGGAGGTCACTGGGCAGCTCCCTGCGTACTTCACTCTCTCAGTCGTGGCAAATTCATGTGTCGCTGGAGTAATGGCAGCTTATCCTTCTTCAGCCAGGTCCCTGTGTTAACCAAGAGCTCTTGGAATGCCAGCAAGCTATCTAAACGGGTGCTACAGAATACTGCATTGTTGGCAATTTTTTTCTACAAAGTATTTATTAAATAAGCGTTGTATTACAAATGATTATAGAAGTAGGTTATCACCCAGATAAGAATTCTTTCTTACCTTTTTTTCTTGCTGAATCGTTTTTGCTGAATGGAATTGTCTTTGCCAGTTCAGGGTGCCATAATAAACATACCGCAGACTGGGTGGCCTAAACAGCAGACATTTATTTCTCACAGTTCTAGAGCCTGAAAGTTCAAGAGCAGGGTGCCAGCATGGTCAGGCTCTGCTGAGGGCTCTCCTCCAGGTTGCAAGCGGCCACCTTCTTGCTGTATCCTCACATGGAGGAAAGAGGATGAGCTAGCTCTCTGGCCTCTTCTTATAAGGGTATTAATCCCATTCATGAGCGCTCCACCCTCATGACCTAATGACCTCCCAAAGGCCCCATCTCCAAATACCATCACATTGCATTTTGGGGGCACACAACATTCAGTCCATAACACATACCCATAGAAGGAAATTTGGAAATAAACAAATGTATTTTTCAAAAATAGTAAGTACAAACATCTACTTTTACATTTAATTCTCTCAAAGGCCCTATGAGGTGGATAGTACTAGTTTCTCCAGTGTATAGTGAAAAAACAGATGCATTCAGCAAATTGCTCAGGATAGTAACCCTAGTTACTAGGGTTAGCTAGTACACCAACTAGTAAGCGGCAAAATGCTAGAGTTTGAAACCAGAGTCCCTGCTCCTCCCCCCGCCCCAGTCCTGTCATCCAGGAACAATCAGTGTAACCGTTTGGCATTTTTTTTCCAATACTGCATCCGTAGCGCATTTCTTTTTCAAAATTGGGATCAGACTCTATATAGTTTAGTATCCTACTTTCATTAACTAATGTTTTTTTGTGTCATTATGTAATTTTCCTTTCACACCACTATTTTTCATGGCTGCATAGTATTCTGTTGTACCAATGTATATTTACTCTTATGTGCAAGTTGCAAAATAATTTTGAGAATTTAAGCATTTGGTTGCTCCTTTGAATTTGAATACAATGTAAAATATTTCAAGAAAAAAATGTGCTCGAATGAAATGTTTATGAAAATTTCATATCAGTATAGGGAAAATGCAATTAAAGAAATGTAAGAACCTTAGGTTCCTATTACATACCTAACAAATTAATAAAATGTAAGTAATTTTAAAATCAAATGTTTTTAGTGCCAGAGGAAAAAGAAAATCGCAACAAAGCGTTCTAGAAAACCCTTTCTATATTATTGTATATGCCATTCTGTGTCAAGATAGCGTTAATAAATATTGAGCTGGTGCAAATGTAATTGCAGTTTTTGCCATTGAAAGTAATAGCAAAAACCGCAATTATTTTTGCACCAACTTAATACACACTTCAGACTTTATCATTAGAAATTCACATTTGTATTCAAACAAATTTACATTTGTATTCAAACAAGTACAGGATATGCCCTGGGTGTCTAGGCTTACAGGAGACACACATTTTGAGAAGGAAGAGTAGGGGAACTCTCAGTTTCTTGAAAGTAATGGCAAAAACCACAATTACTTTTGGACCCACTTAATACATGCTTTAGGCCTCATCATGAGAAATTTACGTTTGTATTCAAATAAGTACAGGATAAGCTCTGTGTGTTTAGGATTAGAGAAGACACATATTTTGAGGATGAAGAATAGGGGAACTCTCAGTTTCTTGTAGATACCCAGAGAAATTCAATTCCTTACTCTAAGCCTCGAATCTGTTCTAGACAATTTGCTTTACTAATCCATGCCTTGTGTAAGACACACTGAACTCAAGTCACAAGACTTGAGTGGTAGCTCCAAGTCTGCCCCTGCCTGCTAACATTATCCGGCCCCTTAGGAAGGCGACTTCATTTCCTTTATCCTTAGCTAACTCATCTCTAAGTTGAAAGTCTTCATGCTAACTGCAGCAACACATAGAATACATTGAAAGTCTTAGATGAAATAATGGCTCAGGTCTTTCCATGAGTTTTTGCACTCGCAGTTGCCTCCATGTGTGATCTCGGCCAATGCCTATTTTCTTGCAGGTCTCCTCTTCAACACTGTTACTTGGGAAACTGACTGGGCCTTCTGTCTTCCTATACTCAGGCCTTGTGCAATGGTGGTTCCAGACTTTGAGTTGATCTGTGAAATCATGCTGGTGGCAGAAGGATTCATTGAAGCCCGGTCATTAGCCAGAAAGTTCATCACTCTTTACCAGTTGTGCAAAGAGCTTCTCTCCAAACAGGTAGGATCTCTAAGGAGGCTACACAACCCAGCACTGTGCAACAGCCCCAGCTCTGGAAACGTTCTGGAACAAATGTATTAGGAAAACATGCTCGAGCTTTCTCATAGAGAGTCACTGTGCCCATAAGCATATCGAAAGCTCTGAACACTTCCACAATAAAGATTTATGTTCATTTCTTTAGCTCTGCATTTTTCAAAATTAACCTCAAAACTCCATTTTTTAATAGAATACTTAGCAACATGTCACAGATACCAGTGTCCCATGAGAGACATTACAGTGGTCAATAAAAAACCCCTGGAGGAAATGGTCTGTACCTGAAGGGACATAGATGAGGAGAGTCAGGGAAGAAGGTTAGTTGTTAACCAGCTTTGAGCTTCTCATAGTTGCTTGGCCTTACCTGTAGCTTCTGCCTAAGGCAGGCGGAAATTCACAGAAAAATTGCACCTTAGCAAAACATTACCTGCAAGGTTTCTGCCTTGAACAGAGAATTTGTTTTTGTCAAGGATAGATGACCAAGCTTCCCTGGGCTGTCCCCAGTGAGCTTTGGGAATATCTTGTTTTGATCACCTTTACTGCCATAACACAGGCTGTCTCAGCCCTGTGGAGTCTGTCCAAGATGCAGAAAATCCTGTTTTCCTTATACTTCTTTTCTCATTGTACCTCCTCTCTCGGTTCTTTCCCAACATTGACTTCCAGGCCAGTGACTCCCTCTTTTAAGGCTTTATCCCAAACCTCTCTTTTGAGCTCTAAACCTGTACATTCAATGGTCTGTACCACAGCTCCCCCGAGTGTTTAAAAAGCTCCTCCAGCTCAGCACTCTAAAGCTGATCTCCATCAGCTCTAAGCCCAAGCTTCCTTCTCCTGTGTTCCCAGCCTCAGTATGCTGACCCCTCATTCACTCATTTGCTAACTCTAGGACCCTGGGAGTCACCCTGGGCCATTTTCTCTTCCTTGGCCCTGTATATAATTTTTAATGAACCCTTAATGATTCTATGTTCTGGATATTTCTCAAATAAGTCTCATTTCCTTTCCCTATTCATTGCTACCACTGGAGTTCCAAGCACCCATATCTTTTGTTTAAACTATTGCAACTGCCTTTCTACTAGTTTTTCCACCTCTATTCTAATTCCTCAGATCTGTTCTTTAGCCATTTGCTAGAGTGATGATTTAAAAACGCTCCTCACTTGTCCTAAGATAGAGAACAATGTCCTTATCACTCTCTGCTAAAGACTTCAGGGTGTTCTGTCTCCTCCTACCTCCATGGCAGCGGCTTACAGCTCTCTCCCTGTCGTGTGGTGCTCCATCTCCATTGATCTTTTTTGAGTTCCTTGAAACTGATTGTCTTCTCACCTGAGCTTGTGGACATCCTGTTCTCACTTGCCTTGACTGCACTTCTTTTTCATCTGTGCCTGACTGAATTCCACTCCTTTAAGGTCTTCTTTAATGCCATTTCCTTAGGGTAGTCTGATCCATATCCTGGGTACAGCCACTGCGTTCTTAGTCATCATTGCACACTGCATTTTTCTTTGGTAGCATTTTAATTTTTTAATTTTTTTCTTTGAGACAGAGTCTCCCTCTGTTGCCCAGGGTAGAGT
Source organism: Theropithecus gelada (assembly GCF_003255815.1). Taxonomy (NCBI): domain Eukaryota; kingdom Metazoa; phylum Chordata; class Mammalia; order Primates; family Cercopithecidae; genus Theropithecus; species Theropithecus gelada. Next base: position 68,068,860 of record NC_037684.1, read on the forward strand.
GTAGTGGTGTGATCTCAGCTCGCTGCAACCGCCGTCTCCCATGTTCAAGCAATTCTCCTGCCTCAGCCTCCTGAGTATCTGGGATTACAGGCACCCACCACCACGCCCAGCTAATTTTTGTATTTTTAGTAGAGACGAGGTTTCACCATATTGGCCAGGCTGGTCTCAAACTCCTGACCTCGTGATCCACCTGCCTCGGCCTCCCAAAGTGCTGGGATTACAGGTATGAGTCACCGCACCCAGCCTCCTTGGTAGCATTTCTCATGGCTCTAATTAAATAGCAATCTGCTACAAGTCAAGTAGAGGAGCTGGGACTTGAACAGAAGTCTGAGTTCAGACTCCATGCTCTGTTCTGCCCACTACAGCTCCTTCCCACTCCATGCTGCCGCCGGAAGCCTGCTATCAGCAGTGTGGTCTGCTCTCCCACAGACCCTACTGGCAGCACCGTGACCAGGGGGTTCATCTTTGACAGAACCCACTTTAAGGAGCTATTCTTGAAACCTCTTTTCCCATAGAATGTGAAGGTCTCCAAGGCAGCGCATGTAAGCTCAGCATCTGCCATCTCTAAGAGTTAACATGGCTCCCTCCTTGACAGCCCTTCCAATTCTACCTGCTGAGTGTGCAAGGAGTAGCCAGATAGGTTTGAAAATGGTTCTGTTTGATCTCTCTGACCCCTACATCATTTGTATGTTCTATGTCTGCCCTGCTATTGTCACAACTGGAAAAGTAGCTAGCGTTCGACCAGGAACTAGAATTCTGGAATCATAATTTTCTAAGTCATTCCTTCCCATGTCTCTGCCCAAGCTTCAGAGGTGACCTAACGGTGATAGGATATTTATGATTCTGCAGACACTCACCCTAGCACATGGTGTTCTGTCTCTCTGCCACTTTGGTCTAACACTGCCCACAGGATCATTACGACTGGGGCCTGCGGGCCATCAAGTCCGTGCTGGTGGTGGCGGGATCCCTGAAGCGAGGAGACCCTGACCGGCCTGAGGACCAGGTCCTGATGCGCTCCTTGCGGGACTTCAACATCCCCAAGATTGTGACTGATGACATGCCCATCTTCATGGGCCTGATCGGGGACCTCTTTCCCGCCCTGGATGTCCCCCGGAGGAGAGACCCCAACTTCGAGGCTTTGGTTAGGAAGGCAATAGTGGATCTGAAGCTCCAGGCTGAGGACAACTTTGTGCTCAAGGTACACATGGTTTTTCCTCCCAGGATTTCTCTATCTCTTACTTATTGTCCTGGACAATGGGTTATCCTTCATCCGTAATCCAAAGTGTTGTTTTAGATGTACAAATATGTTTTAGATGTAAAAATCCCTAGTTAGTGATAATTCATTTCAACCGCTCTTCACTGGGGACCCACAATGTGGAATGAATGGTAGGGAATACAAGGGAAAGTTGGAGGATCCTTACTTTATAGCCCTTCCATTCTGTTTGGTGTACCTCAGCCTGAATGCCAACTATCTGCTCACTCACCCACAAATGAAAGGACAGAGGCCAAGATCTGGCCACATCTACAGAGCCTCCACTCAATCCTACTATCCTGGGTGGAGACCAGCAAAAGAGAGCACCTGGGACCAGCAGAGGAGAATACACCTCCCAGCCTCCTAGAAAACACAGCACAGCTCCTTATTTAACCTTGAGGCTTACCAGATATTGAAGAAACCCAACAACACGCGAGATAAAGACAAATGGACAGACACAGACAGACAGACACACACACACAACAAAAACAGCCAGTGAAAATAACAAAGAGAACATTTTTAAAGTTCTAATTAGCATCTTTGAAGGAAATTTTAAAAATGATATCTAACAAACAAGAATTAGATGCCGTTGTACAAAATAAAAAGCACTGGCCGGGCGCGGTGGCTCAAGCCTGTAATCCCAGCACTTTGGGAGGCCGAGACGGGCGGATCATGAGGTCAGGAGATCGAGACCATCCTGGCTAACACGGTGAAACCCCGTCTCTACTAAAAAATAAAAAAAAATTAGCCGGGCGAGGTGGCGGGCGCCTGTAGTCCCAGCTACTCGGGAGGCTGAGGCAGGAGAATGGCGGGAACCCGGGAGGCGGAGCTTGCAGTGAGCTGAGATCCGGCCACTGCACTCCAGCCCGGGCGACAGAGCAAGACTCCGTCTCAAAAATAAAAAATAAAAAATAAAAAATAAAAAATAAAAAGCACTATTGGAGAATTATAAAGACCTGTTTTAAATATAAAATTGTATGATTGATGGCATTCGAAATTCAGTGAGAGGATGGGAAAATAAAGCGAAAGGCAACATCCCAGGATAAAGCTATAAACAGTATTATGTATTATGTGTGTGTGTATGGTAAAATATTCACACATGCACACACACACAGAGACAAAGTGTGAGAGGTGAGATGATGTACAGAGGATCAATTTAGGTTATCCAACATGTTACTAGAAAGAATTCTAGAAAAAGAACAGGAAACTAACTAGAGCTGGAAAGACATGTATCTACATTGGAAAGACAGTACTGAACAGAATGACTTTAAATGAGTCTGTGCAGGGACACACCATAATGCAATTTCAGAGGTCAAGAATCAAGAGAAAACAATAAGTCTCCTAGTTGAGTGAGGAGGTAGTACTAGTGTATTAATACCTGAGACAGGGTAGTTAGGAAAGAGGTTTAATTGACTCACAGTTCTGCATGGCTGCGGAGGCCTCAGGAAACTTACAATCATGGCAGAAGGTGAAGGAGAAGCAAGTCCTTCCTCACAAGGCAGCAGGAAGGAGACAGAAAGAGTGCAGGGGAAATAAAGAGCTGTGGACACCCTTTGTCTTCCTTGCACAGTGCATTTTTCCTTCGTAGCATTTATCACAGCTCTAGTTCAATAACAATCTGCTACAAATCAAGTAGAGGAGCGGGTGCTTGAAATGAAGTCTAAGTTCAGACTCCATGCTCTGTTCTACATGCTACACCTCCTTTCCGCACCATCCTGGTTATGAAACCATCGGATCTCGTGAGAACTCACTCACTAGCACAAGAATAGCATGGGGGAAACTGCCGCCATGATCCAATCACTTCCCACCAGGTCCCTCCCTCGACACATGGGGATTTGAGATGAGATTTGGGTGGGGACATAAAGCCAAACCATATCAACAAGTGATCCAGGAAAGGAATTCAAGAGGAACTCAGAATCTCTTGTCAGCTAAATTGGATACTAGAGAACAAGAAAACCATTCCTTCAAATTTTTTGAGGGAAATGATTTCAAGACTAGAATTCTAGATAACCAAATTATCATCCATGATATTCTCAGAATCATAAATGTTACTTCTTATGCACCCTTTTTGAGTAAGTTACTTGAGGACATACTACAGCAAAACAAGAATGAAAAACAAGAAAAATACTGTGAGATTCAAAAAAATCAAGAATCAAGAAAAAAAAAATCCTGAAACGACAGCCGTTAGCAGGCCTAGAAAGCAATCAATTCAAGTTAGAGCAGGAAGTCAGTAGTCTCCCAGAAAAGAGAACCTTAAGAAAAGTGAACTTATTCAAAGCAAGAATGGAGTAATAAGCTGCAAGTTCTTGTGTGTTTTATTGAACTTCTAAGTTACGGGGACTGTGACGGTTCATTTTATATGTAAATTCGTCTGGGCCACAGAGTGCCCAGATGTTTGGTCAAACATCATTTTGGGTGTGTCTGTAAGGGTGGTATAAAGTTCCAATTAGACAAGATGAATAAGTTCTGGAGATCCATTGTACAGCTTGATGACTATAATCAAAAAGATTATTGCATACTTGAAAATTTCAATGAGAGTAGACCTTAAATGTTCTTAGCACAAGAAAGTGATACGTATGCGAGGTGAGATATATGTTAATTACTTTGATCTAATCATGTCACAATGTATACATATATCAAAACGTATTATACACCATAAATATATACAATTGTTATTTTTCAATTGTACCTTAATAAAGCTAGGGAAAGAAGAGGAAAACAGTGTTTATACATTCTACAACATGACTGAAAACATCTTTCTAAGTCAAAAAAGAACCAGTCACAAAATACCACATATTGTATGATTCTATTTATATAAAACATACAGAACAGACAAGTCTTAGAGGCAGAAAGTAGACCAGAGGTTGCATAGGACAGAGGTGGGGGCGGGGAGTGGGGATTGACTGTTAATGGGTGTGGGGTTTTCTGTTGGGTTTTCTATGTTCTAAGATTCGATAGTAGTGATGGTTCTACAATTATGTGAAGATACTAAAAGTCATTCAGTTGTACACTTTAAAGGGTGAATTTTATGGTACATGAAGTATGTCTCACTAAAGTTGTTGACGTGAAAAAAGAAAAGGTGATGGATCTAGAAAGCAATTTTAAATCTTCCCAGCATCTCTGTTAAATCCCTTGTTTATGCAAAGGAACAAACAAAAGTCTAGGAATATAATACAATCTCCATTCAGGAGCCAGAGTACCATCTCCCCCTCCCTCTCCTCTCCCTCTTCCTCCTCCTTCCTCCCCTTCCTTCCTTCCTTCCTTCCTTCCTTCCTTCCTTCCTTCCATCCTTCCTCCCTCCCTCTTTCTTTTTCTTTTCTTTCTTTCTTTCTTTTTCTTTCTTTATTTCTTTCTTTGTCTCTCTCTCTCTCTCTCTTTCTCTCTTTCTTTCTTTCCTTCTTTTTCTTTCTCTCTCTCTTTTCTTTTCTTTCTCTTTCTTCTTTCTTTTCTTTCTGCAATGACCTCAGGTCAATTTCATGCTTAAAACCTCCAAATGCGTCCTATTATACTTAGGATGAAATTCCAGCTACCAATTTCTGCATCTCTTTCTGGCCCCTGCTTGCCTCTTTTGTCTCACCTTGCGCCGCTCTCCCATTTTTGCCCCTGGTCTTTCAGCCCTCTAAGCTTGATGCTGAACTTAAGGTTTTTGCACTCACTGTTGCTGTACCCGGAATGGCTTTTCCTGCTGGCCTTCACATGGCGGACTCTCTTTCACTCATATCTGAGCTTAAGCCTCCTTGGAGGTTCTTCCCAACTCTCTCCTCATTCCTATCTGAGATGATCCTGCATAAAGTCATTGAAGGAAGAGACTCTCTTCTGGGTGCTTTTGGGCCCTGAATCATAGGAACAGCAACGCCCTGGGACAGAGTAAAAAAGACACTGATGCTGTGGACAACAAGACGCAAAGTAATATCTCAGGAAATGATCCTGCCACAACTGACACTGATCTTCTTGCCCCCAAACAGCCATTTTAATCTACTACCTTCACACTGAGCTTAGCACTGCTGCTCTCCTCCTAAATTCCCTGGTCGTAGAATTCTAGAATTCTAACACCTGTATCATTTAAATTTCGAAAATATAGGAGTCCTGGCCAGGCGCAGTGGCGCACGCCTGTAATCCTAGCACATTAGGGGGCCAAGGTGGGTGGATCACCTGAGGTCAGGAGTTTGAAACCAGCCTGGCCAACATGGCAAAATCCCGTCTCTATTAAAAAATACAAAAATTAGCTGGGCGCAGTGGCAGGTGCCTGTAATCCTAGCTTACTTGGGAAGCTGAGGCAGGAGAATCACTTGAACCCAGGAGGTGGAGGTTGCAGTGAGCTGAGATTGTGCCATTGCACTCCAGCCTGGGAGACAGAGTGAGACTCCATCTCAAAAAAGAAAAAAAAAAAAAAATATATATATATATATATACACACACACACACACATACACACACACACACACACACACACACACACACACATAGAGAGAGAGAAGGTCCTTACTTATTTTTTCAAACTATAGAAAAAATAAAACATACAGGAAAAAGTTTATTCTCTCACTGCCCTGTCAACATTTTGGTGCATTTTCTGTTCGGTTCACCTTTCCTCTGCTAAGGATCTTATAGGGCGAAATCTGAACTACAGTAAAGTTCAAATTTTTTTCTCATGATATGTAAGACCTTTCACAATCAGGCCCATCCAGCCTTTCCGGTCATCCTTCACATTTTCGACAAGTATTCGTTCATCATTTGGCACGTGCCAGCTTCTCTGCTAGACTTTGTAAGGAGAGAGAAAAAAGCTCAGTCCTGCCTACCTTCAAGGAGCGGATAATAGAATATGGGGACAAAAAAAAGTAACCACTGCAGTATGTTGGATACTAGGATGTAGGCTAGTATGGGACATCTGTACTAGGCATGGGTCAGACTGAAGGCTTCCTGAGGAACGTGCAAAGGTTTAGACAGAAGACGGCAGGAGAAGTCACTTTTGTTTTTTGTTTGTCTCTGTTTGTTTGTTTGTTTGTTTTTGAGATGGAGTCTCGCTGTTGTCGCCTAGGCTGGAGTGCAATGGCACGATCTCGGCTCACTGCAACCTCTACCTCCCAGGTTCAAGCGATTCTCCTACCTCAGCCTCCCAAATAGCTGGGATTACAGTCGCCCGCCATCATGCCCAGCTAATTTTTTGTAGTTTTAGTATTTTTGTATTTTTTAACCATGTTGGCCAGGCTGGTCTTGAACTCCTGAACTCAGGTGATCCACCTGCCTCGGCCTCCCAAAGTTCTGGGATTACAGGGGTGAGCTGCCGCGTCCAGCTGAAAGTCACTCTGAGCAGAAGGAACGGATACAGGAAAGAGCACCATTTAAGAGCTCCAAGTAGTTCTCTGGCTGGACTGTGTGTGTTGCAGGATAAGAGATAAGACTGGAGTCTGATTTGGGCCAGACTGCAAAAAGACCTTGTAAACCAATCTAAGGATTTGTATTTCATCGCCAGAACCGTGGAGGCCAATGAAGGGGACAGAGTGAAGGCAGTGGCTGGTCTGATTTTTATTCCAGTAAACGTGCTGCAACAGTGTGGAAAGCTGTGCCTGGAGGCAAACCAGCCCAAGAGTGATGAGACCTTCAGTGCCACCATGGTCCCCACAGGACTTCTGACTCCAGCCTCCCCAAACCATCTGGCCAACCAGTCACATCATACTCTGTCACACTGCAAGCCTTTCTTCGTGCTGTTACCTCTGCCTGGAATTTCCTTCCTCTTCTGGGCAACCTCCTACTCATCCCTGGAGCCCTTGTTCAAATGTCCCCTCCTTTATGAAGCCTTTCTCATTCCCTTTATGTGTACAAAATCAATGGTTCCCTCCTCTCTTGTTTCCACAGCACCTTATAAATACCTCTGAGATAGTACTTATCCTCTTACCTTAGAATAATTTGTCCACATGACTTTCTTCTCCATCACACTCTAAGATCACAGAGGGCAGGAGAATCACATCTGAATTCCCCTCAACTGGCACACTCTGTAGCACTTCATTGGTGACTAATAATTATATACCTGAATGATGAATACAGGAACAAATGAATCGTTTTGCCCCTATATTTCAGACCTCCTCACGTCTTGGGGTAGATAACTCTTCCTCTGTTGACTTCAGGTCTCACTTCACACACCAGCTGGGGTCACAGGAGAGCGGCTGGGATGCAGGTGAGTCGCAGACTGGTCCCTCTGGCTGAATTTCCTGCCTCCCCAGGTGGTCCAGCTGGAGGAGCTCCTGGCTGTGCGGCACTCTGTATTCGTGGTTGGTGGCGCTGGTACCGGCAAGTCACAGGTGCTGAGATCCTTGCACAAGACCTATCAGATCATGAAACGGCGCCCCGTCTGGACTGACCTCAATCCCAAAGCAGTCACAAATGATGAGCTCTTTGGCATCATCAATCCAGCCACGCGAGAATGGAAGGATGGTAAGTGTGGGATTCTCCCAGGAGAAAGTCTCTGCTAGCCTCAGAGCCCCTGTGGCGGGCTTGGATGCAGTTGGGTGAATTGCAGAAGTAAACATTGGACTGATCTGCTTGGGACTGCAGAAGAAGATGAAAAAACCAGTAGAAAAGGAGAAGGGGGAAACTAGTTTTGGCTTGGAGGGGAACTTCCGTTTTTCAGATGTTCTCCCTCCTTGGGGACTTCTTCCAGCTGCCTTTTAGAGAGTGCATTTAAAGAGGAGAAAGCAGGCCGGGCGCGGTGACTCACACCTGTAATCCCAACACTTTGGGAGGCGGAGACGGTGGATCACGAGGTCAGGAGTTCGAGACCAGCCTGGCCAATATGGTGAAACCCCGTCTCTACTAAAAATAAAATAAAAATAAAAATAAATTAACTGGGCGTGGTGGCGCACACCTGTAGTCCCAGCTGCTCAGGTGACTGAGGCAGGAGAATCGCTTGAACCCGGGAGGTGGAGGTTGCAGTGAGCCAAGATCGTGCCACCGCACTCCAGCCTGGGTGACAAAGCAAGACTCTGTCATAAATAAATAAATAAATAAATAAATAAATAAATAAATAGCAATGCAGGCACTCAGCTGTAGTTCACTGACTCTGGAGCACGAGCCGTGGTGTAGGATTAACACTGCCTGGCAGTAGACTTCCAGTATGTGTTGGGTAGGGAAGCCCACGGCTCCTTCCCAAAGAAGTGGTGCAGTCTGGCATCCTACAAAGGGCACCATTCCCCTATTTGGTGTCGCCCCAGCAGTGATGGGGAAGCTGCATGCTACAGAACCTTGTGCCCATGCCAGGACGCTGATGTTTATCCATTCAATCCCAGGAAGGCCCCTAGAGCCATATTCCCTTCTACAGTGATTCAGAGGCCCTCAACCCTGTGTTTGCTGGGTGCTGATCTCAGCCTTACCTTCAAAGAACTAAACATCACCAATAGACATTGTAAAGGGTCGTCTGGCACTGGAAGAGAGCAGAAAAGAAAGTTGAGGGAAAAAAAAAAAAGAGGTCCATGAGCTGATAAGGAGGACCTCTTTCTAAAACAGATGTGGCTTCTGGAACGAGGAAATCTCAACTCCTTCCTGACGTTTCAATGTCTGACCACATCTGGGTCAATCTCTCTGGATTTCTCTAATTTAGGAGCTTTCATCTGAGGTCTAGAACACAGGGATTTAACAACCAGAGTCTCATTTTTATTTTGCTGTTAACAAGACTTAGCATCTTCTTATTGATCTTAGTAACTTGCTCTTTTGTGATTTTATTTCCTGTTTTTCTTATCAGTTTTTAAGAGTTTTTTAATATATCAAAGATATTAACCCTTTATCTGTCACATGCATTGCTAATGTTTCCCCAACCTATTCTTTGTCTATAGACACTTTATTTTCCCATGCTCTTTTTAACAAAGGAAATTATGCCTGTCTAGTCTTTTTAGCATCTGGGATTTCTATTAGTTTATAATTCTTCAGCTGTTGATATAGTATCATAAATTTGATCAAAAAAGATTCTTTTTACATTAACATTTTTTATCCATCTGGAATTTATTTTGGGGCTTAGTATGAGGTAGAGTACAGAATCAACTTTATTTCCTTCCAGATGGATAATTGATTGTAACCACACCATTTATTACGTAAACTATGCTTTCCCTCTGAATTTAAATACCAGTTTGTCATTTATTAAATTGCATATGTATATTGAGATCTGATTCTGGGCTTTCTATTCTGTTTGACTCACCGCTTTATCTAATCCTATACTAATGTCATTTTATTTTAGTTACAGTCGTTTTATAACATATTTTAATACCCAATGAGGTAAGTCCCTCCTCAGTAATCTTTTGTAATTTTATTGTCTTGTCTCAAGCACTTCTTTTTTCATATTAAATATAGGCTCAATAATATAATTCAAAAATTTTAACTCTGAATTCTAGGTAAAATTTTATTAGATTATACATTAAATTTGGGGAAATTGACAAGGAAGATATAATAATCACAAGTCTGTATTCACTAAACAAGTAAATGGAATATAGCCTTTAAAATATGTTTAGGGGCCAGGCACAGTAGCTCATTCCTATAATCCTAGTGCTTTGGGAGGCCAAGATTGGAAGATCACTTGAGGCCAGGAATTTGAGACCAGCCTAGGCAACATAGTGAGACCCCACGTATACAAAAAAAAAAAAAAAAAAAGAATTTAGGATAACTTCAAAAGAATACAAATTAACAGGTTATTTTAATTTTTTTATGTATTTGTTTTTTATTTTCAAAATTAATTCCAGTAAACAGAAAAATAAGTACATAAAGGAATTGGCAATTATATCACTAAACTCAATATAATACAAAGTTATAGAATGTTTATCCCATAAATAGAAAGTATTCCTTTCTTGGTGGGGTTCATGTAACATTTCCAAAAATTAAAAATGTAATTGGCTACGGAGAAAGCTATAATGAATTCAACAATATCAATTTACAGGTCACATTCTCTGATAACAGTGGAATAGAATTAGAAACAAATAGCAAGAAAGTCACCAAAAATGATTTTACTACTTGCAAATCAAGAAATGCTCTCTTGATTCCTGTATCAAAAAGAAAATTTAATTGCAACCTCTCTAGGATGCAATAAAAAAATACTCCATACAAGAAAACCTATGGGCTCCATCTAAAACCTCTAAGGGAAAACCTTTTAAACTCACTTTATTATAAAAGGTGGGCTGGAAGTAAAGGAAGTTAATATTTGTCATAAGAAATTATTCAAGCTAAACACAAAGAAAATGAAGGAAAAGGAACTGATAAAGATAAAAGCTGAAATTAGTCACCAGGAGGAACACAAAAAGATTATATAAAGATAAATAAAAGAAATAGAAGAAATAGATAAACCCAGCCGGGCGTGGTAGCTCACGCCTGTAATCCCAGCACTTTGGGAGTCCGAGGTGGGCGGATCACGAGGTCAGGAGATGGAGACCATTCTGGCTAACATGGTGCAACCCCGTCTCTACTAAAAAATACAAAAAATTAGCCAGGCATGGTGGCGGGCGCCTGTAGTCCCAGATACTCGGGAGGCTGAGGCAGGAGAATGGCTTGAACCCGGGAGGCGGAGCTTGCAGTGAGCCAAGATCGCGCCACTGCACTCCAGCCTAGACAACAGAGAGAGACTCTGTCTCAAAAAAATAAAAAGAAGAAGTAAAACCTAGGCAAATTATCCAAGTGATAAGGCAGAAAATAAGTTCCATGAAAGATGTGCAATTTTAAGGGCCATAGAGGCTGGAAAGAGACAGTAAAACCATCTGGCCGATCATGAGGTCAGGAAATAGAGACGATCCTGGCTAACATGGTGAAACTCCATCTCCACTAAAAATACAAAACATTAGCCAGGCGTGGTGGCGGGCGCCTGTCGTCCCAGCTACTCCGGAGGCTGAGGCAGGAGAATGGCGTGAACCTGGGAGGCGGAGCTTGCAGTGAGCCGAGATGGCGCCACTGCACTCCAGCCTGGGCGACAGAGCAAGACTCTGTCAAAAAAAAAAGATTAATAAATGTAAATATTGGTTCGCTGTAAAGACCAATAAGATAAGTCTGTTGTGAGAGTGATTAATGGGAAAAAAGAGTAAATATACATATAATTTGGAATGAACAGACAAGACCAAAGTAGAAGAAAATATTTGATGACACATACTTGAAAAACTAAAATAGATGAACCCCTAGCAAAATATAAATTAATAAAATATCTTCATTAAGAAGTAGAAAAATTGAGTAAACTAGTGTAAAGGAAAAGTTAAAAAAGAGTAGAGCAAAAAATAGATAATTTCGAAATTATGAAGAGATAACTCTCAAATTATTTTACAGAACAAGAATAATATTGATATCAATTTTTATGTGGAGCCAAAAAAACCCAATGTTACTCATTTATATCGACACAAAAATCCTAAATAAAATATCAGTAAGTAGAATCAAATAGTATCTCAAAAATAATACATTTTGACCAAATAAAATCCATTCCAGGAATGTAGGGATAGAGCAATTATTTTTAACAGTATTAACATAAAACATTGACAAATTAAAGGGGAAAATTATTTGATCACTAAATAGATACTTAAAATACAATTCGTTCCTAATAGAAAATTCTAAGTAAAGTAGGAATAGAAGGAAGCCCCTAAAATATACTAAATGCTCTGTACCTAAAGCTGAAATGAACATAAAGTCATTCTGAATAATGATACCGTAAATTTCCCTGAAAAATAAGGAACAAGTCAGGGATGCTTATTGTCACCATTATTGCTTATTGGGGTTCTAGAAAATGCAATAGGACAAGAAAATGAAATAGATGGAATAAATCGTAGGAAAGAAAAAATAAATTAGAGGAAAGGAGAGAAATTATTGTTTTATTATGCAACTTTATACCTAGAAAATTTATGAGACATTACTGAAAAATTACTAGAATTAATAAGAAAGTTCATTAAAGGCAATTGAACATAAAGTAAATACACAAAATTTGGTAACTTTTCTGAATACTGGTAAGAGTCAACTAAAAATAGAAGTGCAGGAGGAGAAAATTCATTTCACAGTAGCAATAAAAATCATGACATATTTAGGAACACATTTAACCAAAGACGTGTATTTTAAAAGCTGTAAAAATGTACTAGGGACATAAAACCATATGTGAATAAATGAACAGACATGCCATACTATTAACTGGGGAAGTTTAATGTCATAAAAATCAATTTTGCCCAAATTAATATATAAATTTCAGGTAATGGCAATTAGAATCAGATGAGCCTCTTTCCAAAGCCTGGGTTTGGCAAGATTTGCCAAGACTGCAATTACAAAGCATGAAAATGCTACCTTAAAAAGTTTAATGTAGGCCGGGCGCGGTGGCTCAAGCCTGTAATCCCAGCACTTTGGGAGGCCGAGACGGGCGGATCACGAGGTCAGGAGATCGAGACCATCCTGGCTAACACGGTGAAACCCCGTCTCTACTAAAAAATACAAAAAACTAGCCGGGCGAAGTGGCAGGCGCCTGTGGTCCCAGCTACTCGGGAGGCTGAGGCAGGAGAATGGCATGAACCCGGGAGGCGGAGCTTGCAGTGAGCTGAGATCCGGCCACTGCACTCCAGCCTGGGCGACAGAGCCAGACTCAGTCTCCAAAAAAAAAAAAAAAAAAAAAAAAAGTTTAATGTAGTTTCATCATGTCATAGTTACTTGCTGAAATGACTCACTTTGTCACTTGAAAAGCTAGTGCTATGAGGCGTTGTTCTTGTTCTTGTTGATGTTATGAAAAGTTAGACTAAAGCACAGGGAAAATGCACCTTGGGCACTGCCAGGTTTTTGCAAAGCGAGATATAAAACCAGGTCTGCATCTGGGTCAGCATGGTAAAACCGCATCACTACTAAAAATACAAAAAAATTAGCTGGGCATGGTGGCACATGCCTGTAGTCCCAGCTACTCAGGAGGCTGAGGCAGGAGAATCACTTGAACCCAGGAGGCAGAGGTTGCAGTGAGCTGAAATCACACCACTATACTCCAGCCTGGCAACAGAGCAAGACTCCATCTAAAAAAAAATAAAGTAAAATAAAAAAATAAATGAAACCAGGTCTGATCTGCCTTTGCATGTTCTACGTACGCCTCCTTCTGTGTGTTGTAGCTAAAAGAGGAAAACTATGTTTAAGTAAAAGAGGATTAATGATGAAATGGAAAATAAGGTATCAGCGGTTCCTTTTAGGATTGTTCTCTTCCATCATGCGGGAGCTTGCCAGCATCACCCATGATGGGCCCAAGTGGATTTTACTGGATGGCGACATAGATCCAATGTGGATTGAGTCCCTGAATACTGTCATGGATGATAACAAGGTATGAAATTGGGGGAGATCCCTAGATCATTTCTAATCATCTGTGAAACCAGTCACCCAGTGTGGCAGGCGTATTTGCAAATCTAGATTCCACATGATGGCTGGCTCAGAATAAGGAACTCCCAGCACCCTGGGAGGCCAAGGTGGGCAGATCACCTGAGGTCAGGAGTTCAAGACCAACCTGGCCAACATGGTGAAACCCCATCTCTACGAAAAATACAAAAAAATAGGGCATTGTGGTAGACGCCTGTAATCCCAGCTACTCAGGAGGCTGAGGCAGGAGAATTACTTGAACCCGGTAGGCAGAGATTGCAGTGAGCCAAGATCACGCCATTGCACTCCAGCCTGGGCAACAAGAGTGAAACTCCATCTCAAAAAACTAACTGGTGACTGTTAAGCTGGTGGCTGTTCCTAAACTTGTTCAGAGAGCATGTCCAGATTACAAGTTTTAAAATGCCTTCAACATTTACAGGATTGTTAGAATAAAAGTATGCTCTCCTGGAGAGACTACTTGATTTTTTTTTAACTTTTAGGTTTGAGGATACATGTGCAGGTTTGTTACATAGGCAAACTCATGTCACAGGGGTTTGTTGTACACATTGTTTCATCACCCAGGTACTAAGTTCAGTACCCAATAGTTACATTTTCTGCACCTCTCCCTCCCCCTACCTTGTGCCCTCAAGGGGGCTCCAGTGTCCTGTCTGTTGTTCCCTTCTTTGTGTTCATGAGTTCTCATCATTTAGCTCCCACTTATAAATGAGAACATGTAGCATTTGGTCTTCTGTTCCTGCATTAGTTTGCTAAGGTAATGGCCTCCTGCTCCATCCATGTTCCCACAAAAAAGAACATGATCTCATTCTTTTTATGGCTGCATAATATTCCATAGTGTGTATGTACCACATTTTCTTTATCTAATCTGTCATTGATGGGCATTTAGGTTGGTTCAATGTCTTTGCCATTGTGAAGAGTGTGGCAATAAACATTTGCGTGCATGTGTCTTTATAGTAGAATGATTTATATTCCTCTGGATATATGTCCAGTAATGAAATAGCTGGGTCAAACAGTAGTTCTGTTTTTAGCTCTTGAGGAGTCACCAAACCGGTTTCCACAATGGTTAAACTAATTTACACTCCCACCAACAGTGTATAAGTATTCCCTTTTCTCCACAACCTCACCAGCATCTGTTCTTTTTTGATACTTTAGTAATAGCAATTCTGACTGGTGTGAGATGGAATCTCATTGTGGCTTTGATTTGCATTTCTCTCATAATTAGTGATGTTGAGATTTTTTTCATATGCTTTTTGGCCACATGTATGTCTTCTTTAGAGAAGTTTCTGTTCATGTTCTTTGTCCACTTTTTCATAGTGTTGTTTGTTTGTTTGTCATAAGTTTGCTTAAGTTCCTTATAGATGCTGGATATTAGACCTTTGTCAGATGCATGGTTTGCAAATATTTTTTCCCATTCTTTAGGTTGTCTGTTCACTCTGTTGATCATTTCCTTTGCTGTGCAGAAGCTCTTTAGTTTAATTAGATCCCATTTGTCAATTTTGCATTTGTTGCAATGATTTTTGGCATCTTTGTCATTAAATCTTCGCTCCTTCTTATGGCCAAGATGGTATTGCCTAGGTTGTCTTCCAGGGCTTTTATAGTTTTGGATTTACATTTAAGTTTTTAATCCTCTTGAGTTAATCTTTATATATCATGTAAAAAAGGGGGCCAGTTTCAGTCTTCTGCATATGGCTAGCCAGTTATCCCAGCACCGTGTATTAAATAGGCATTCCTTCCCCCATTGCTTGTTTTTGTCAGCTTTGTTGAAGATTAGATGGTCACAGGTGTGCGGCCTTATTTCTGGGCTTTCTATTCTATTCCATTGATCTATGTGTCTGTTTTTGTACCAGTACCACACTGTTTTGGTTACTGTCGCCCTGTAGTGTAGTTTGAAGTCAGGTAACATGATGCCTCCAGCTTTGTAGTTTTTTGGTTTGTTTTTTTTGTTTTGTTTTGTTTTTGTTTTTTGTTTTGCTTATAATTGCCTTAGTTATTCTGGCTCTTTTTTGGTTCCATATGAATTTTAAAATAGATTTTCTAGTTCTATGAAGAATGTCATTGGTAGTTTAGTAGGAATAGCATTGAATCTATAAATTGCTTTGGGCAGTATGGTCATTTTAATGATTTTGATTCTTCCTATCCATGAACATGGGATATTTTTCCATTTGTTTGTGTAATCTCTGATTTTTTTAAGCAAAGTTTTGTAATTATTTTTGTAGGGATCATTCATGAAGTACTATTATAAAAGGAACAGTATTAATATGAAATGTAAGTTATTTTCTTTTAAGAGTTCCATTGTTCCAGTATGGTCTAGTTCATTCAAATCATTGACATCACTTTAAACTGTTTAAATAACTTTTTTTTGTGATTCAACACACATACACACATATACACACAGGGGTGGTGGTGGAGAGTGTATAGGAAGAAAGAGAGGATTTTTGTAGAAAATTTAGAAAATACTAATTATCACAAAGAAGGAATGTATTTGTTCATTTTCACACTACTGATAAAGACATACTGGAAACTGGGTAATTTATAAAGAAAAGGAGGTTTAATGAACTCACAGTTCCACATAAAAGAGGA
Source organism: Theropithecus gelada (assembly GCF_003255815.1). Taxonomy (NCBI): domain Eukaryota; kingdom Metazoa; phylum Chordata; class Mammalia; order Primates; family Cercopithecidae; genus Theropithecus; species Theropithecus gelada. Next base: position 68,085,025 of record NC_037684.1, read on the forward strand.
GGCCTCACAATCATGGCAGAAGGCAAAAGGCACATCTTACATGGCAGCAGACAAGAGAGAATGAGAGCCAAGTGAAAGGGGTTTCCACTTATAAAACCACCAGATCGACTGGGTGACTCATGCCTGTGAGCACTCTGGGGAGCCGAGGTGGGCAGATCACGAGGTCAGGAGATCGAGACCATCCTGGCTAACACAGTGAAATCCCATCTCTACTAAAAATACAAAAAATTAGCCTGGCATGGTGGCGGGCACCTGTAGTTTCAGCTACTCAGCTGGCTGAGGCAGGAGAATGGCGTGAACCGAGGAGGCAGAGCTTGCAGTGAGCCGAGATCATGCCACTGCACTCCAGCCTGGGTGACAGAGTGAGACTCCGTCAAAAAAAAAAAAAAAAAAAAAAAATCAGATTTTGTGAGACTCACTCACAACCATGAGAACAGTATAGGGGAAACCACTCCCATGATTCAATTATCTCTCACTGGGTCCCTCCCACAACACATGGGAATTATGGGAGCTACAATTCAAGATGAGATTTGGGTGGGGACATGGTCAAACCATATCAAGGAAATAATTATCCATAATCCCAACCAAACCAATAACAATCAGCTAAATCCCCACAGGCTGGCAAGGCACTTACCTCCTTCCTCACTGGCATGCCCTTCCCTGTTGTTTCCAGGTGCTGACATTGGCCAGCAATGAGAGGATTCCTCTGAACCCCACCATGAAGCTCCTCTTTGAGATCAGCCACCTGCGCACAGCCACTCCAGCAACTGTCTCTAGAGCAGGTACGGCCCAAGAAGGGAAGAACCACAAAGCTACTCCACTTAGGCAGGTGCCTCTCGCTTCACACGTAGTTCTGCTGACTCAGAAGGAATCTCCACATGGGAGCCAGAAGCCTGATGTGCAGTTTTGTGAATTTGGAAATGTTGTGGTAATAAGAAGGGAAAGAGCTTTTGAGCTGCACAATTATCCTCTGCACAGAAGTGTCCAACTTAGGCTACTTTTAGGCCAGTTCTAGCCTCCCCGTCAATGGAGATGACCAAATATCACTGTTTCTCACTAACTCCTGGTGCAGAATTGCAGCTCTATACCTTAACTTTCCTCTGTCTCCACTGAACAAATTTATTAACAGAGACTGGAAGAGTTTTTTAAAAAATGTTTGGCAAAATCAAACTTAAAGAAGCAGGAGTAGAATGTCAGTTGCCAAAGGTGAGGGTTGGGGGGACAGGGCAGATGTTGGTCAATGGGTACAAAATTCCAGTTCTGCAGGATGAGTAAGTCCTAGAGATATGCTGTATAACACAGTGCCTATAGTTAACAATACTGTAGTGTGCACTTAAAAAAATTGTTGGGCCAGGCTTGGTGGCTCACACCTATCATCCCAGCAATTTATGAGGCTGGGGTGGGCAGAGAGCTTGAGCCTGGGAGATTGAGACCAGCCTAGGCAACATACCAAAGCCCAATTACTACAAAAAAAAAATACAAAAAAGTGTTAAAGAGGCTAGATCTCATGTTTAAGTGTTCTTAACACACACACACACACACACACACGCACACTTTTGGAAGTGATGGATGTTTATTACCTTGATTGCAATAATAGTTTCACTGGTGTATGCATATGTCCAATTTCAAATAGTATACCTTAAATATGTACAGCTTTTTATATATCAATTATACTCCAATAAAGCTGTTAAAAAATAATATTAATGATAAAATAAAAGGAAATAAATAGTAAAATAAAATAATTTAAAAAGAGATCTTGTTTGGCCTCTACCGTAATATTACGTTCCCTTTCAAGAACCTCTGCTAAAATTGGTGGACACAGGCCAGGTGAGTTGTCTCTCCTGTCCTAGGGATACTCTAACAAGAGTAACGAATTTCCACAAACTTGGGGCTTTTAAATCAACAGAAATGTATTTTCTCACATTTCTGGAAGTTGGACATCCAAAATCAAGGTCAGCAGGGCTGTGCTTCCTCTAAAGGCTTTAGGGGAGAATCTTTCCTTGCATCTCCCAGCTTGGATGTTCCTTGGCTTGTGGCCCCATAATGCCAGTCTCTGGCTTCTTCCCATGGCCTTCTCTTCTGTGTGTGTCTCTCCCCTCTGTCTCTTATTAGGACACTTAGAAATGTTCCACCCAGATAACTCAGGATAGTCTCATCTCAACATCTTTAACTTAATTACATCTGCAAAGACTCTTTTTCTTTTTTCTTTTCTTTTTTTTAAGACAGAGTCTTACTCTGTTGCCCAGGCTGGAGTGCAGTGGCACGATCTCGGCTCACTGCAAGCTCTGCCTCCCGGGTTCAAGCCGTTCTTCTGCCTCAGCCTCCCAAGTAGCTGGGATGACAGACGTGTGCCACCATGCGCAGTTAATTTTTTGTATTTTTAGTAGAGACGGGGTTTCACCATATTGGCCAGACTGGTCTTGAAGTCCTGACTTCAGGTGATCCACCTGCCTCAGCCTCCCAAAGTGCTGGGATTATAGGCGTGAGCCACTGTGCCCAGCCTGCAAAGACCCTTTCTCTAAATAAGATCACACTGGCAGGTTCCAGGGGTCAGGACATGGCCTTGACTTTCGGGGGACCACCATTCAACCCACTACATACCCCCCACATTCCCATGACAAGTATCGCTGATCTGTCACAGCCTTCTTTCCTCCTGAGCCTGGACTTGGCCTTGGGATTCTCAAAGCTGCTCCCCATCCATCTATCACCAGTCCGTTGGAGTTGGTCCTCAATAGCAGACCCATTTACCCTCTCACATCTCAGCCAAATCTCCTTTTCTTTTCAGTTCAGTCTTCTGTACATTTTCCAAACAGAGAAAATAACTCCCTGGGGTGAAAAATATACTGATGTATACGGAATATTCACTTAACTATATTCTCTGTGCTCACAGGGATCTTGTACATCAACCCGGCAGACTTGGGATGGAACCCTCCAGTGAGCAGCTGGATTGACAAGAGGGAAATCCAGACAGAGAGAGCCAACCTAACCATTCTGTTTGACAAGTACATTCCAACCTGCTTAGACACACTCAGAACCAGGTAGGCCAAGAAATAAGGAAGATAGAGAGTCAAAGCAGCAATTAAAAGCCCATCGGTTCATACTTGGTGTCCTGCTGATGTTCTGTCCTGCCCCAAAGTCAGATGTTCCCAGAGCAATGCCTCCAGGCATGGCAGAAGGCAGAGGGAACACACATTAGGATGGCTATGGGATGCCTGTTGTCAGCTCAGGCATGAAGTGAGGTGAGTGAAGAGAAAGAAGATTGAAAGTTCCTTTCGTGAGTGCCACGTGGGTATATCTGAGGGAGGCTGTGGGTTGTATTATCAGATTATAATCCAGAGACTCAGATCCTTCTGTGTACAGGGCAAGCAGCTCTGCATTTGTAATAAATAATCCACAGGCCAGATCAACAGACCTAGGGGTGAAAATGGCACATATTGGTGACCTGTGGGGCCCACTCCCTGTGCCTGGCTATGTGCGTTCACAGCCCAGATAATGTGGAATTGGGTATAATGTACCATCTGACGGTCCTGCCCTGTTGGATATTGTGAGTTTACCTTTCCTCTTATAGGTTTGTGAAAGTAAGAGCAACAAGCCCTGATCACTTATCACTTATCACTAAGCAAGAACTTAATCACTCTTGACCAAGAGGATACTTATTATAGCAAGAATACTATCTGTGTCAGCACAGGGAGCTGCCCGTGGTTGGAACCTGCTTTTGTTTTACGCTATTTTTTGTTGTTGTCGTTGTTACCATTTGACACATCATTCTGTGAAGCTGACACCCAACCCCATAGCGGAGGCAAGAATAGGCCCCTGAGGCTGGCGCTGTGAAGGCAGTGTGACTCAGAGCCCCATGAAGACACCACAGTTTAGGGTCAGGGTTATGTTTCCCGGAAACTAAAGTCTATCATTGCAGTTGATCCCTGCCTCTTTCTTCCTTGGCTTGTCAAGCATGGGATATGATTGTGCCTCCAGTGATTTGCAAGCACGGAGGCCAAGGGGAAGGGAGCACTTCATACTGCAGGAAACGATACTGCAAGAGGGTGCCAGGCACTCGCATTCCATATGCCCTGCCCATACCCCAAAAAATCCACTCCCATTCAAAGTGAATTTTGTATACTTAAAAATTGAGTTGCAGTCATGTAGGCGACATTGTGGTCTATCTTCGTTGTTTAATGAAACATTACTTTTGATTTCATAGTTTTTCTATTTCAGGGTCAATAATTATTCTTCCAACTCAACATATGTATAAGCCTTTGAAAAGCTTTTAGTCCCTGGGTGGCCCATGGGCTCTGTGGCCTTGGGATGTATTGGGCTAAAGCAGCCCGTGGAGCTAACAGAGTCTGGAAGTGGAAAACAGTAGTTAATATCACAGATGGACTCGGGCAGCCAAGAGTTAGAAAACCAGAGAAGGGTAAGGTTTTAGGAAAATAGTCTATCCCTGTTTTTTTTTGTTTGTTTGTTTTTTGGTTTTTGAGTTTTAAAATGCTTTCTAAAGTTTTATTTGTATAGATTTAGGGATAGAAGTGCAGTTGTGTTACAGGGATATACGGCGTAGTGGTGAAATCTGGCCCTTTAGTGCACCCACCACCTGAATAGCATACATTGTATCCAATGGGGGTATTTTATCCTCACCCCCCTGCCACCTTCCCACCTTTTGGAGTCTCTGGTGTTTATTATTTCACTCTGTATTTCCATATATACCTACTGTTTAGATCCCACTTACAAGTGAGAACATGCAGTTTTTGACTATCCGTTTCGCAGTCATTTCGCTAAGGATAATGGAGTCCAGTTCCATGCATGTTGCTGCAAAAGACATGATTTCATTCTTTTTTATGACTAAGTAGTATTCCATGTGGTATACGTAGATATATATACACACACCCCCTTTTTTTTTTTTTTTTTTTTTTGAGTCATTGTCTTGCTCTGTCACCCAGGCTGGAGTGCAGTGGTGCGATCTTGGCTCACTGCAGCCTCCACCTCCTGGGTTCAAGCGATTCTCCTGCCTCAGCCTTCTGAGTAGCTGGGATTACAAGTGAGCATTACCATATCCAGCTAATTTTTTTTTTTTTGTCAGAGTCTCGCTCTGTAGCCCAGGCTGGAGTGCAGTGGCGCAACCTCAACTCACTGCAACCTCCACCTCCTGGGTTCAAGCGATTCTCCTGCCTCACCTTGCCAAGTAGCTGGGACTATAGGCATGTGCCACCACGCCCAGCTAATTTTTTGTATTTTTAGTAGAGACGGGGTTTCACCATATTGGCCAGGATGGTCTCGGTCTCTTGACCTCGTGATCCGCCCGCCTTGGCCTCCCAAAGTGCTGGGATTACAGGCGTGAGCCACTGCACCCGGCCTAATTTTTGTATTTTTAGTAGAGATGGGGTTTTGCCATGTTGGCCAGGCTGGTCTCAAACCCCTGACCTCAGGTGATCCGCCTGCCTTAGCATCCCAAAGTCCTGAGATTATAGGTGTAAACCACTGCGTCCTGCCTACACCACCTTTTAAATTCAATTGTCTGTTGATGGAAACTCAGGTTGATTCCATGACTTCGCTATTGTGAATAGTGCTGCAATAAACAAGAGTGCAAGTATCTTTTTGATAAAATAATTTCTTTTCCTTTGCATTCCCATTCTTTAGGATTTTCCTGAGATGCTGGTCCCATATACCTTTAACTAAAAGTCTGCTATTTCTCACTGTGGACATTTAGAACAAGAGATGGCAAACTCATGTGTCTTTGTGTGTGCATGTGTGCCGGTGCATGCACAAGCCTTTAAAACAGCTTTGAATATTCTGAGTGTATTAAGTCTATCCAGAGGCAACTCTCCCCTGAACTCTCTGCCCATTCTAGGTGTAATGTATTTTCTTTTCTTTTTTGAGACAGAATCTCGCTCTGTCACCTAGGCTGGAGTGCAGTGGTGCAATCTCGGCTCACTGCAACCTCTGCCTCCCGGGTTCAAGAGATTCTCCTGCCTCAGCCTCCGAGTAGCTGGGACTATAGGCGCCCACCACCACACCCAGCTAATTTTTGTATTTTTAGTAGAGACAGAGTTTCACCATGTTGGCCAGGATGGTCTCAATCTCTTGACCTTGTGATCTGCCCTCCTGGGCCTCCCAAAGTGCTGGGATTACAGGCATAAACCACCATGCCCGGCCGATGTCTTTTCATTCTCACAGCCATCCTGCCGATGAGGGAGCTGTGGCTCCGCGATGCTCCCCTGGCATCATAGCCAGTTAGTAACAGACACTTGCTTTAAAGCCTTCCTTCTATTTTATGCAGTCACAGTGTTGTAACGCTCGCTTCATGTGGCCCTGTCACTACAAAGCCGTGTCATGTCAACAGATAATAACTTCTTATTAAATAAGCAGGCCCATAAGGGGCAATTATAAAACAGCTTTATTTTATTTCCTACTGTTCCTTTAAAACCATTATATGTGACTAGTTCTTCTCCTGCCCCTGCGTGAGATCTAGGTCAAGGTCTATGACTTTTCTGTATGACTTTTCAGATAAAAAGGCATCTGATCACTTCTAGTCACACAGTCATACATACACGTGTGTGTTAGTCCAGTGAAAATATAAAGAAACAAACTCCATTCATAATGTAGGCTTCTGCCCCACCCACTCAGCTCAGGACTGTAATGGGAAAGGGGCGTGTTTTTGACTTCTCTCCTTTCTCTGCCAGTGACCTACTCCCTGGCTATAACTTCTGTCCCCTCGGCATAAAAGAGGGGTGGAGAGAAGAGGGGAAGGGGCAGGAGAAGTCTTACCTGACCGCAACTGGTGCGGCCTTAGTTGGTTGCCCCAACTGTGACAGATCTTGAAATCCGACTTCTTCTCTTTAGTAATTTTTGGGAGCTCCTTGGCTCCTCCCCATCACTGGAAATCTTTCATCTGTTATTCTGGAAGAAAGTAACTGCTTCTCTAGCCAGTCAGGTCCCGCTCCTACACAAACCCCATCTGACTCACCTCATCCCTTAGCCAGCACTCAGACAACCCCTGCTGCACACAGTCCACACCTGGATTCCAGGAGATGCTTACCCCTTCTCTGCTTTGACAAACTGGAGCACAGGCTGCACCCGCAAGGGACCTCCCCACTCTCCACTGGGAGATCAGCAACTCTCAGGGGTTTTCCAGGCAAGGGTCCTTCACCAACTCGGAGTAATCCTACTGAAGCCCCTTTCCCTGGCTGTTAGGGGAAAGCAGCTACCTTCGCTGGGCAGGAGGGAACACTTGTTGCCTACCCAGAGCTCTCTCTAGTATTCTGAATGCTAGTTTCCAGGCCTTCCAGCATCTCCCGCTTTGTCCTCTGTGCTCTTGAGAGGGTGAGAAGCCAGGGTTGCAAAACCCTCTGCAAGTCCCACCTAAGTTGTCTGGAATCTCTGTTTGGAATAGAAGGGCAGTTGGCACCTATCCTCTTTGTTATCCTCTCAGGCTTATCCAGCACTGAGCCTGAGAGAGTTGTGTTGTATCTGTCTGTTACAAATACACATCAAACAAATGAGGGGAACACCCGTCGAGGAGTCACTCTTCTCATCACTCATGGAAGTAATACCTAGACTGTTACACTCTAAAAACATCATAGCGTTTGTTGTAAGAATTGCAACTAGATTCAAAACCAGCACAAATGCTAAAAAGTGAATGGTGTGCCGTGCAACTCTGAGGTTCAGTGCTGGGAAATGACTGTTAAGGTGTCCATTGACAGTGCCGTATATGTTATGAAAACGGACTCTGCCTCCAGGCTGCCTGTGAACACGTCATCCTGTGGGAGGTGGCGATGTGGGCTGAGTGTGGGGGTATGCTGTGTACTCTGCAGATACATGTGGTATGATGAGGGTACCCATGGAAAGGAAAGTATGCGTGCGTGAGCTTGTGTATGCTCCTGCTGCACAGGGCATAGGATGTCTTTTGCGCATCTCTTGGTATCTGCCTTTCAATTGAGGCCTCTAAAGCCAAGATTAAAAGTGCAAACACCAGGCCAGGGCAGGGTTACAGAGGTGTACTTTCAGTTGAAGAACTCCATTCAGTTCATCATGATTGTATAAAATAACCATCTGTCCTGGTCCACTCTACTTCCCAGATAAGATCCCGGCCCCAGAAAAAGTCTTTTTGGTGTTTTCAATGGAAGGAAACTTCTGAGGTGAAGAGGTAAAAGGGCAAGCCTCAGAATTGCACCCAAAGTGCCTCTTTAGGTGCTTTTTTTTTTTTTTTTTTTTTTTTTTTGACGGAGTCTCACTCTGTCACCCAGGCTGGAATGAAGTGGTATGATCTTGGCTCACTGCAAGCTCTGCCTCCCGGGTTCATGCCATTTTCCTGCCTCGGCCTCCTGAGTAGCTGGGACTACAGGCACCCACCACTGCGCCTGGCTAATTTTTTGTATTTTTAGTAGAGACAGGGTTTCACCGTGTTAGCCAGGATGGTCTCAATCTCCTGACCTCATGATCTTCCGGCCTCGGCCTCCCAAAGTGCTGGGATTACAGTTTAGGTGCTTTTTGACAGTTGCAGAAATTGTGAAACGAGCGAAAAAGTGGTTTTTCCTTGTTGCAAACACCTGGGTTTCCCAGGGACTGAGAGGGGATCATCAACAGAAGGAGAAGTGTGCAGGGAGAGGGTGTCAAAGGAAAGGAGATGAGAAAGTCCTCAGGAGAATTCTGGGCCCTTACTTCCTTACAAAGGAAGCTGGCATGAGAACAGCTGATGAGAATAAAGGCCAAGTGGCGCTCTGGTCGTCTGTAATCCCAAAGAACTTGACAGGCCATGAGTCCGCTGAAACTGAGTGGTTCCATAGCTGTCCAACAGCACCACCAGAATGGAATATCCACTGTGTTTCAGATCCCCTCGGGTCTCTCTTTGCAGGTTTAAGAAAATCATTCCCATCCCAGAGCAGAGCATGGTTCAGATGGTGTGTCACCTTCTGGAATGTCTCCTGACCACGGAGGACATCCCTGCAGACTGCCCTAAGGAAATTTATGAGCATTATTTTGTGTTTGCTGCCATCTGGGCTTTCGGCGGAGCAATGGTCCAGGATCAGGTAAGGAGATATATTGAGTTCAACATCCACGTTGAAGTCTGTAGCAGCAAAACAATGATCCTTTAGCAAAGATTTGGAAGATAGGACAGCTAAATGTCAGAATGGACTTGAAAGCAGCAAACTATTTAGTCACCTACCTATTACTCTGCTAAAGACATCAGTCCCCCTAGCAAGCCCTCATAGGGTGAGATACATGAGGTCGTGGTGTGTTCAGAGCTTTTCCTTTTTGAGCTACTGAACATACCTTTGATTTCTTGGGAACTTATACAGTGTTTGAGTTTGAGCAACTGCTGGTATATATGCACTACTTTGCCACGTGGTGTGTTTGTGGAGAAAGGGGTGGAAGGAGGCTGTGCTCTGGAAGCTTGAGTGGAAGGAAACCCTTCAGTTTTCTTAAAAACCTCTAGAACAAGGATGTACCACTCCCTACCAGGCCAGAGTTAACCATCATATCTCCATACCCACGAAACTCAAAGCTGTCCAGAGAAGGTTGGGCCAAAGTCTAATTAGCATCTAGGATTGGAAAACCAAAGTGGAATTTATCTCATACTGTTGACTGCTATAGTCTCATGTTGATCGGAAGAAGGGATATGTGGTTTGGAATATCTTTGCATCCTATCCCCTCACCCTTCTGGTATTTCTAGCCTTTTTCTTTACTTATTTTTCCCCAAATAAAAGATATTTTATCTAGAAAGAAAAACATTCAATATTATGCAAACCAGTCTTTTATAAACTGATGCTAGCTGTTATGCAATATTGCATGGCAATTAAGAATATGGGCTGTGTTAGCAAATTTTAAGTATACAATAGAGTATTGTTACTATAGGAACTTTCCTGCACAGAAGATTTATTCATCTTGGACTTAATCATTTTTATAACCAAAACTTTGTACCCTTTGACCTATACCTTCCATTGCTCCCTCCCCCAGCCACTGGCAACCTCAATTCCTCTCTTCACTTCTGTGAATTGACTATTTTAGCTGCATCTTGTAAGTGGAATCATGTCAGATTTGTTCTTCCGTGCCTGGCTTATTTCACCTAGCATGACAATCTCCAGGTTCATCATGTTGTTGCAAATGGAAAGATTTCCTTTTTCTTAAAAAAAAGAAAAAAGAAAAAAGAAAGATTTCTAAGAGGGAAGATAAATCTTACATCAAATGTTCTTAGCACAAAACAACAATAACAATAATAGTAACGATGATAAATAAGAGCATGGAAGGGAACTTTGAAGGTGATATGGAGGTTTATGCATAGACTGTGGTGATGGTTTCACAAGTATATTCTAAACTCATCACATCGTATGGGTTAAATATGTACAGGTTTTGTATATCAGTCATTCTACCATAAAGTGATTTTTAAAAATCAATGAGAAAAGCAAAAAATAAAAATAAAAAAGAACATGAACTATGGATTTGAACTGTAACTCTGCCCCTATTATCTGGGGAACCTTAGTCAAGTAACTTAACCTCTACCTTACTCTCGCCATGTTCACAAAGGTAATGATGGGGTACCCAGCTCCTAGGAGGGTAGGAGGGTGGCGAGGATTAAGTTGAATGCATACTGTTCTAATCACTCAGCATGAATCTATGCAAGGTACTTAGCACAACCCATGGGTGTTTATTATTAATATTCTTCTAGTAAAAATATTTGGTTCCATAGCAAGTATCTGCTGCCTCTCTTGCAACAGGGGATCAGACCAAGCTGTAATTGTTAGAAAGTTATGTTTACCCTTTTCAGTCTGGATTGATTGTGAGCCTCTTTCAAAGAAAAGTAGAAAGTTTCAGCCTCCTCAGGCAAAATCATGTTCTAGAAATCCAAAATGAAAGTGAACTTGGACACAAAAGAATTAGCAATTAACTTCTTTTTCATTTTCAAGGGCCCTGGCTGTTAACATCCGTCCTACCACCCATCACTCCCTGATGTGTTCTTTGGTGCTCAAAATTCAGAAAGCAGCTCTCACAGGCTCTCAGGAAGTGCACCTTTCTCTACCGCCCTCCCCAGAGCCGGATGCCCTGGAGGCAGAAAGGGAAATCTCCAAGGACAGGAGGATGCATGAACCAGGAGTTCGACATCTGAGAATTTTCTGCTGTCTGTTCTGTAGTCTTTGGAGCTTCTCTGTGGACTACTTCTTTGACAGCTTTATGTTTCCCCTTTGAGGCAAGGAGGCAGAGATTTCAGCAGGATGGATGAGACCTGGCTGAACTGCACAGAAATCCCAAATGCATAGGTTATTGCTCCCCATCAAATGCAGTCTCTGACCTGGGGCTGGCAAAATGTCAGACAGCGACCGCTGGGCTTCTCTCTCGTATTGATGCTGAGCAGGCAGTGGGGTAACAGGATGAAAATATGTGATCAATTTTTCTAACTCTGGGTATAAAAATTTAAATCCCCTCAAGCCTTTTAAAAGCCCCGGAGAAAGCATCCCTCCAGGCGTCCTGGGCACTGGAGCACTTGAAGTAATCGACAGCCCTGCCGGCAACCTGGGGAGAGGACAAGGGAGAAAGCTTTTAGCAGCAGGGCACAACCCAGACCCCTACACAGCCTGCATTAAATCTAAACACCAAAAGTAGTGCTGTAAATAGGAAGGTAGGAATTTCGCCAACATATTCACATCAGGAACACCAATGGTGCTTACATTGAAAAAGCTTTCATAAAAGCAGAACAGAACTACAAAAAAAAAACTCTCAGAAACATGAGGTGGAGAAAACACCAGATTGTGAGACTGACAACCTGAGTTCAACTCCCAATTCTGTCTTTTCATAAAACCCCCACATTATAAAATAGGAATAATTTTAAGTAACCAGGATAACCCATAGCATTGTGAAAATGAAGCGAAGTAACACTGGGTTCCCAACTCTACCACAGTATGCCAGTAAAGTCCTCATGTCCTCCAGGTTAAAGGGCAGAGAGAAAACAGTGAACTGTCAGAGCCCAAGGGAGATGGGGATTTCAGAAGGGACCATGCTGAAGAGATACCATGGAGTGGAATTAAGATAGGATCATTGGGCCGGGCGCAGGGGCTCAGGCCTGTAATCCCGGCACTTTGGGAGACCAAGGCAGGTGGATCACGAGGTCCATATTTCAAGACCAGCCTAGACAATATGGTGAAACCCCATCTCTACTAAAAATATAAAAAGTTAGCCAGGCTTGGGCATGGTGGTGGGCGCCTGTAGTCCCAGCTGCTCGGGAGGCTGAGGCAGAGAACTGCTTGAACCCGGGAGGCGGAGGTTGCTGTGAGCCGAGATCACGCCACTGCACTCCAGCCTAGGCGACAGAGTGAGACTCCATCTCAAAAAAAAAAAGAAAAAAGAAAAAGTAAAAGAAAGGACCACTGGACTGGCCCAGCAGAGGTCACCTTGATTTTACAGTGTCCAATTATAGTACAAGGTGCAGTCAAGTACTAGCTTACAGGAAGGTGAGACAATGTCGGTATGGCCCAGCCAAGGGCTTAGCTGAGAAATTGCCGGGCATCTCAAGGAAGCATGGGGGGTGAGGAAAGGAGAAGACCCACACTTCCTTCCTTCTAGAGGTGGCCTTCATTTCAGAGTTTCCATAGAAACCTAAAATCTGGTTTTTGTAGAAAGTTGAAGGTCTTGAAGCATATTATCTAGGAGTTAAGAATGGGGGTTTCCTCTAGGCTTCTGGTTCCAGAGAACAATTTGAGAAGTTATAATGTCCCCTTGATCTAAATTCAAATCAGAATCAGAACATCAAACAAATCTTTTCTTATCTTACCACCCATCTCCACTGTCATTTTAAAGCAAAAGACTTCAATCCTGTTTACTTAACAGACAGCAAAATGAGGAATGCCCTTTTTTTGGAGTTCATAGTTGTTGCCATGTGCCCAGCTCCCTGGTCTGTTCAGCCTTTGAACTCTGTCTTTGTCCTGCCCTCCATGAGTATTTTCTCTCTCTCTCTCTCTCTCTTTTTTTTTTTTTTTTTTTTTTGAGACGGAGTCTCGTTCTGTCGCCCAGGCTGGAGTGCAGTGGCACGGTCTCAGCTCACTGCAAGCTCCGCCTCCCGGGTTCACACCATTCTCCTGCCTCAGCCTCCCGAGTAGCTGGGACTACAGGCGCCCGCCACAACACCTGGCTAACTTTTTAGTATTTTTAGTAGAGACAGGGTTTCACCATGTTAGCCAGAATGGTTTCCATCTCCCGACCTCCTGATCCTCCTGCCTCGGCCTCCCAAAGTCCTGCGATTACAGACGTGAGTGACCCGCCCGGCCGAATGTTTTCTAAAATGTCCAATTTTTTTTTCTTTTAAGATTTTCCTTAGTTCAGTATGTTTAAAGAGTGGGTTTGCCCTCCCAGAGAGTTGCCAGTAGCAATGGGTATGTTTTGGGTCTGAGTGTGTGTGTGTGTATGTGTTTGCTTGGACACAATAAGATGGTTTGAGTACACTGGGTGTACAGCCCATGCATAAGAGGCTCATTATGTAATAGGCATGCATGCAAATTATATGCCTCTACTTATTCCTTTTGTCAGAAAGACCAGTACAGCTCTGTCTCCCCTGCTGCTCCTAGATTCTAGGATTTTAGCTCTTGCAAGAACCTTGGAAATCTTTCTAGAAACCTCATTTTACAGATGAGGAGATTGAGGCATAGAAAGAAGGACTTGCCTGTGGTTACCTACCTGACACCCATACCCTTCTGAGGCTCTTCTCACTCGAGTGCTCTGTGCCCCAGGTGTCAAGAGTCACCATTCCACTCCAACCTCAGGCTGCCACCCTGGGAACTGCAGAGAATCTCAGGCATCAAAGAATGGGGCCAATCTATCTCTCCAGGAGTTCTTGATTCTCCCCCATGTTCTTCCACCTCCCTCCCTCAACCCTCTCCACCCTTCAATGGCTGCAAGACATGGCAGGACCAGGCTGGCTCAGCTGCATGGTCAAGCAAGGATGCCTGTGCGTGCCCCCTGCATAGTTGGGCCTGGTCAGGGTTGACCCTCAGGGCAGCGCTGCCTTCCTGGAGAAGCTGGTCTATCTGGCAGGCCCGCACAGGGAGGAGCACGTTATCCTGCCCTGACCCTCTATCTTATGCTGTGGCCTCCTGTGTGGGCTTCTTGAGTTCTGGAGGACCTTGTCCCCTGACTGTGTTTGTTTTTACAGCTTGTGGACTACCGGTCAGAGTTCAGCAAATGGTGGCTGACTGAGTTCAAAACAGTCAAGTTTCCTGCCCAAGGAACCATCTTTGACTATTACATCGACCCAGAGACCAAGAAATTCGAGCCTTGGTCCAAGCTCATCCCCCAGTTTGAATTTGACCCCGAGATGCCCTTGCAGGTGAGTGAGGCTGAGCGGCCCAGGACGTGCATGCAGTTACCCTCAAGGATCTGCAGTGGCTCCAGTAGCAGCCGCGCATGGGCATCGAAGCATTTGTCCTTGCTGGGAACTAGTCATCCCCAGCTCCATGATTTTGCAGAGGAGATGATAGGCATAATGAAGTCACAGATTCTCCTAAAGGCCAGGACATTTCCTCAAGAGAGGAGGAAATGGCAGGGGCTGAAGATTTTAAAATGCATTAGAGAGGCCACAGAGAAAGAGGCCCGGGTGGTAGAGGAGAGTGGGGAAGCTCTCTGCCCAACTGCAGGGAGCCCAGAGAGCGAGTCTGTGGGATGGTCCCACTGTGAATATCAGGGAAGATACTCCTGACCGGTGTTGATTTGGGGAGCTCCATATCCGCTCTTCTGAAATGCTTTGGAACATCGGTGGTACATCTGTTTCTCCCTGGAACCCACCCTTGGCAGGTTTATTGTGCTCCTGTTCCAGGCATGTTTGGTGCACACGAGTGAGACCATCCGTGTGTGCTACTTCATGGAGCGGCTGATGGCGCGGCGGCGGCCTGTCATGCTGGTGGGCACAGCTGGCACTGGCAAGTCGGTGCTGGTGAGAGCTAAGCTGGCCAGCCTCGACCCCGAGGCGTACCTGGTGAAAAACGTGCCATTCAACTACTACACCACGTCGGCAATGCTGCAGGGTAAGCAGCCCAGGGCACCTGGGGTGGGGGGTGTGTGGGTGGCCGTGTCACCTGACACAGAGCTGAAGCCAAGCGTCAGGTGCCTGCCTGGCTGGACTTCTGCGTACCCCAGCACTGTGCACTTCCTCCCACATGCCCCTTCTCACCTCTCCCCACATGCCTCTTTCTGGCTCCTCCAGGACCCCTTAGCTCCGCTTCTGGTCTTTCTTTCTACATTCCTCCCTGGCCTGTTAAATTCCTCAAGAGCAAGGTGTTCAACACAGAGCAATTCAGCACCTTGATGACAAAGACAGCTACAAGCCATGGAGAGATTTGCAAGAACTTGCAGGCTTCTGGCACTGAAAGTGTCTCTAGAGATCATTTAATTCCTCTCTCATATTATGGATGGGGAAACTGAGGCTCAGGTAAAAGGATGTGATTGCCCAAAGTCACCGCCAAGTGGCGAGGCAGGCATGACACATCCGGTCTTCTGACTCCACCTGGGGCTTGCTTTTCCCCGGTGTTGACACACAGAGCTCCCAAATAGACATGGGCCACTGGTGATGTTTTCCTCTTGCCAGAGTCTCTCTCCGCTTAACTCATTTACAACACAGTCTTCTTTTTCATGGAAACAACACATTGACTAAAAACAGCTTTGTTTTGGAGAAGCTTCCAAGCCATTCTTTCAGCAAAATGAGGGGAGAGGCAGGGCTGGGGAGAAACCCTGTTGTTACTTCCCAAACAGCGACAGCCTTGTCCCACTCTGTTACTTGGTCTGAATTTCCCAGGTGACACTGCAGTGCCTCCCCACACCTAGATGTGAGCTGTTTGCAGATGGATAAGTTAGGAGCCATAGCTTATAACGTGAAAAGTGAACCTGGCACTCTCGTTATCCGCTACATCACCCAGGCCTTAGGTCAGCAGACTTGCAAAGCAGGCTTTGTGTGCACCACCATTTACTCTGCCTTGACCATTTTACCCAGTCCTTCTGCCATCCCTGCCTGGTGTAAACCCCGGAGTCGGCCTGCGGTGTTGCCCCTGCTAACAGTCTACTTTGCCCCCGGGGGAATTCTTTCTGCACAGTTTTGCCAGCTCTTGTAGGATTCAGGTCCAGCCAACTCAAAATGCTGATGGGGGGAGCACCGCCTCTGCTCTCTGCCCCTCAGAGCAGCTAGGTGCCTCGAGCATGTGGACAGAGGTGCAGGCTTCCCCCCACCCACCCTTCAGTGGCAGAGACTTCTTCACCTATTTCAAACTCACCTCTGGACTACATCTGCTGCTGAACCAATCCCAATCCAGCAACTGACTGTAGTTCAGACATGAACATTAACAAGTAAGACAAAACGAAACAACAAAGATTTACATCAGAACTTTACTAGTTTGTCAAAGATGTAAACATCTTCTATTCAAATACTGAAAGAATTGTTCGTCCACTTTTTGTGCTCTTCACAATGTTGCAGCAACAAGCATGACACACTTTTAAGTATAATCTGAATTGTTAACATTTTCCTTATTATTTTCACAAGTCTACAAAACAAATCAAGTCCTAGATTGTAGCGTTTGCCAGTTTCTGTGTTGTAAATACTCCCACCTCAGCCAATTGTAAGCTACCAATGCAATGTCAGTGAACAAGGAGTCAGGAAGAGATACACAGTAGCACACCATTATAAGCATTTCCACTTTACAGATACAATGGATGAAAATAACCTCCAGTATACACATGAGAGTAAATGTCATAAAATAATTAAGATGTGATGAGTTTTGAATATTTATTACCATGATTTTCAATATAATTTACTTAATTATAAGTTTGTCTATATTTATTTATTTATTTGTTTGTTTTTTTGAGATGGAGTTTCACTCTTTCTCACCCAGGCTGAAGTGCAGTGGCGTGATCCTGGCTCACTGCAACCTCTGCCTCCCGGGTTCAAGCAATTCTCTTGTCTCAGCCTCCCAAGTAGCTGGGGTTTCAGGTGCCTGCCAAGACACAGGGCTAATTTTTGGATTTTTAGGAGAGACGGGGTTTCACCATGTTGGCCAGGCTGGTCTCAAACTCCTGAGCTCAGGTGATCCGCCTGCCTCGGTCTCCCAAAGTCTTGGGATTACAGGCTTGAGCCACTGCGATCGGCCTAATTTATTTTTTAATAATGGTCATGTTTAACAACCGGCTTGCACAATTCCCTTGGTTTCAATAATCAGCTCCAGTAAACCACTGGCTTAGTCTTTACTCCATGAGGCCTCAGCACCATCACAACATAACCTTCCATCAAGGCCGAAGACACCGCATCAGCACCTGGCCGTGACCTTAAGCAGACTTCACCTGTCTGGCTAATTTAAATCTTAGCACTTCGCCATCTGCCTCATAGAATTCCTCTTTCTTGTTCAAATATCTACCCTTATTTGCAAGCCTCGAGTCCAACAACTGATCGGATTACCAGGTCTGCCCATTTACCTCAATTCTTATTACTGTGACAAGTACATTACTAATATTAATACTACTACTAATAATAATAGCAACAACAACAACTGACATTTATCAAAGACTTATTAGGAGTGTGAATCTGACTTAGACTTTTACACTTTTCTTTTTGTTTTTTTTTTTACTTCTTTAATCTTGTACAGCTCTGTGAATAAGAATTTGTATTACCTTCATTTTATACATGAGAAAACTAAGGCACAGAGAAGTTAAACAAGCTACCCTATGACACACAGTAAATGGGGGCGTCAGGGTTCCAGAGAGTCTGACTTCAGAGCCTGTGCTCTTAACCACTAGGCTATACTGCTTCCCTGCTAAGAAAATACTTTGAAAACTGCAATAAATATTCAACATTATTACTATTATCATTAGTAGTACTATTCAGGTATTCCAGAGGAATGATTTTCTATTTAATTGATTTTTCTATGTAAATGATTTTCCATTTAATTGTATTAAATAGAATACATTCAATAATTTATTCTAAAATTATTACAATTAATGATTTAATAAAATTAAACAGAAAAAGTGATTTAATTCTATTAAAGAGGTTTTATGATATTTTTAAAATATCCTTTAAATAGAAGGTAAACATTTGGAATCAAGGAAGAGAAGATGAGTTTCTCACACTGCCCTGACCTGTCATTCTCACTCTGGATCTCTCACCTAGAGGGCTTTCTCCTTCCCTCCTGTTAGAACACAGAGAATTCCTTTTTTCTTTCTGGAGACAGTCTCGCTCTGTCGCCCAGGCTGGAGTGCAGTGGTGTAATCTTGGTTCATTGTATCCTCTGCCTCCTAGGTTCAAGCAATTCTCCTGCCTCAGCCTCCCCAGTAGCTGTGACTACAAATAAATCTCAAAATGCTGTTACATAGAACCAGGATGAAAACTGGCTCTCACTGTAGCTGAGCATTCACCAAAACCCAGCACTTTCTGTTTCTTGTTAATTCCCTAATGGCCTGTTGGTAACGTTAGACCTTGAAGCCATCCCTCCTTGCACCCTAAGGGATGGAGAAAGCTACTGTTCTCTAACCTCTCCTGTCCAGAGGCAACCAGGAACTGGGGAGTCAGCCGAAGCCCAGAGTAGCAGCATATATGTAACAACATTCATGCAATAAAGCTCAGACCCTTAACTCTGAAAAATGCTGTATTCCCTTTTATTCCCTTATGGGAACTTCCTTCCTCTTGCCTTATGCACAGTGCAAACAATCTTGATTATTTGGGCTTCTCAGCCTAAAACATTTTAAGAGCAACAACATGGCAGGAGAAAGGGTGTTACCAATGATTTAAAAAGTTACAGCTAGAAACCAGGTATCAAACAGGGATTTGGAGAATCAGCTGAATGTAAGAGAGATGCGTACACTCAAAAGACAGCTGCTCTAGTATCATTCAATGAAGAGGCAAACTGTTGCACCTCCTTTGTGAACCCGTTACTCATTTTGCAGCCCAGTGTCTTAATCGTTATTTGCACTTGAGACTCTGTGTATTTAAGAAAAAGTTGGATGTGAAGTGGCATAGTCTGCTTGAAAGGACAGTTAGCACACGCAGACAGATGTGCAAATTTATGTTTATAATGTGTCTGTAATGGTAAAAGGGGAGCAACAGCCTAATTGTCTGTATGATAGAATATTAAGCAATGTTCGAAAGAATGAGAAAATTCTGTAAGTACTGAATTGGAACTATTTCCAAAATGTTGTTGACTGAGAAAAGAAAGATATAGAACAGTATATATAGCATGCTCCAAACTATATCTGTTTAAAAAGAAATACATAAAAATTTACTCACTTATATGATTTTTAAAAATATGTATAATATATACACACACATAATTTATGCTTATATAAAAACTTAGACAATCTACAGAAGGACACAAAAGAAACATAGATGGCACTTGTCGCTGGCAAGGGAAACTGACTGGGTGCTGATGGTGGGATAGAGAATTATTTAAACCTTTTATGTTTAACTATAAAATATTTCAAACATGTACAAAAGTACAGAAAATAATATAACAGATGCCAGTGTAACACTATCCAGATTTAACAGATGCTAAAGTGTTAGCGTTATGCGAAATGGAACTTAGCATTATGAGTACAGCTAATAGGCGGGGTGTGGAGGCTTCTGCCTGTAATCCCAGCACTTTGGGAGGCTGAGGTGGGTGGATCACCTGAGGTCAGGAGTTCGAGACCAGCCTGGCCAACATGGTGAAACCCTGTCTCTACCAAAAATACACAAAAAAATTAGCCGGGCATGGTGGTGCGTGCCTGTAGTCCCAGCTGCTCAGGAAGCAGAGGCAGGAGAATTGCTTAAACCTGGGAAGTTGAGCCAAGATCGCACCACTGTATGATCTGGGCGACAGATGGACACCACTGTCCAGCCTGGGCGACAGAGGGAGACCCCTGCCACAAAGTAAAATAAAATAGAATAAAAACAAGTACAGCTAATACATCACCCCTGTCACTCCTTTCTCCTTCCTGCCTCTTATTAACTAGAGTACTAAACTCAACGTGTCTCATTCCAAGTTTACACTTTTGAAACAAATATGTAGCCATAAAATACATAATGTTGCATATTTAAACTTTAAATATGCCATACTATACCTGTCTTTGGCGACTTACCTGTATTAGTCCATTCTCACACTGCTATAAAGACATACCTGAGACTGGGTAATTTATAAAGGAAAGAGATTTAATGGACTCACAGTTCCATATGACTGGGGAAGCCTCACAATCGTGGTGGAAGGCAAAGGAGGAGCAAAGGCACATCCCACATGGTGGCAGGCAAGAGCGCGTGTGCAGGGGAACTGCCCTTTAGAAAGCCATCAAATCTCATGAGACATATTCACTATCATGAGAACAGCACAGGAAAACCTGCCCCCATGATTCAGTTACCTCCCAGCAGGTAGGACACGTAGGGATTATGGGAGCTACAATTCAACATGAGATTAGGGCGGGCACACAGGCAACCTATATGATTACTTTTGTAATCATTGTCTTAATACATGCAGATCTATTTCATTTATTTTCACTGCTGCATAGAATTCCATTGTGTGAATAAATCACAGCTCATTTATCCTTTTTCCTACTGAAAGGCAGCATAATCTTTTTACATTTTTTTCTTTTCTAAAAAAAAGCTATATTGAGTTATAATTGACATAATAAACTGTACATATTTAAGGTGTACAATTTGATACATTTCAAAATATTTATACATCATGAAATCATCATAATTGAAATAATGAACATAACCATCACCTCCAAACGTTTCCTCACATTCCTTTGTAACCCCTTCCTCCCAACCCCCGCCCACCTGCCCTGTTTCAACCACTGATCTGCTTTCTATCACTATAAATTAGTTTGCATTTTCTAGAAATTTGTATAATGGAGTCACGAAATGTGCACTCTCTTTTTTTCCTGGCTTCTTTCACTCAGCATGATTTTGAGATGTATCCATGTTGTTGAGTGAATCAACGGTTCATTCTTTTCATTCTTGAATAGTAAGATAAAGTATGTGAAACACTCAAAATGATTCCCAGCATACGATAAGTGCTTTGTAAATGGAAGCTGTTATTATAATAATATTAACAACCTACTTCTCAAATTTAAGAATCTATATCGAACAATAATTTCTAAGCCCCAACTGCCAAAAAACAAAAAGCAACAAAAGCAAACCTTTTCTTCTTGAAAAATAAGTTGAACACAAGCTACGCTAAAACAGAAATAATGTTTTGGGGAGAAATATTCCAGCTTTCAAATAGACAGTAACTCCACCCAGCAAGTCAATTCCTAGAGGTCTCCAGGGGGACTTTTTGCAGCTCAATCATCCTGCCAGCCCATCAGATGCTATTTTTCTCAAAATCAGATGTTCTTTTTTAGAGGAGGCAGCTGGTTGATAATACCTGCATCTCTCCTCTCTTTCACTGCATCCAGTTCTGGAGTCTCCATTGTACTTCTCTAAATACGGATTCAGAACTCCTTGATACCAGTGGGGGCTGTACTGCGGGCTCACAGTGTGGGTGGCACACCCTTTAATGTTTACAGTGGGTCAACCTTTGTGCAAAGGGCTTTCCTCACCTACTTCATTTAATCCTCTCCAGCCTATGAGACTATTTCGATATGGCTTTTGACTGCAAGTAGTGGAAAATCTGACATTAGTGGCATAAATAGAGATTCTGTTTTTCACATGACAGGAATTCTGCAGGCAGGCAATTGTTAATCAGGTTAGTAACAGTGATACCAATGCTAAGATATTCGCTCTTCTCTTGGCTCCTCCTTCAAGGTGGCAGAATGGCTGCTGCATCAGCCATCACATCCGCATCCAAAAAAAAAAAAAAAAAGTGGTAGGGGGAGATAGTGCCCATGTCCTGACATGGTAGCTCTCCAGGAACTTTATACATTTATGCCTATGTCTTAATGTTCAAAACTGTGCCACATGACACCCCAGCTGAAGACTGGCTAAAGAGAAGGAGGTTGGAATGGTGTCCAACACATATCTGATGACAGTCCCCAGTTTTACAAGTTAATCAAATGAAGCTTAGAGGTGTTAAGGACTTACCTCAAAGTCACCCTATGAGTTAACAGCAAAGCAGTCTTATTTCATGAAGCTATGAAGACCTTCTACTTTGATAAGACTTTTAAGTCATACATCTTAATTTTTCATAATAGAAAGCCAACTCTGCTTCCGCTCATCTGATATCTAGAGCATATGGATATCTTTTTCTATGATAGTCAACAGAATAGGCCCTTCCGTCAGTCACTGAAAAATGTTTATTACTGGGTAACACATGCACAAACCACAGGTTCGTAACACTGACACCTCAAGCCGAGAGAGACAGAGATCTGTGTTCATTCTCCATTCCAGCAATTTCTCTGAACTCCACAAACCTAGCTGTACTGCTTTCATTCCCTTCATTAAATTACAATATAATCGTCTACCCTTGGGTTTTGTTGAGGCTGCAAAACCTCAGTTGAAGACCATTCTGTAGCCTGATACCTGTTTTATAAGTATCTGTGATATATGCCTCCTGGAATTTGGTGCCTGCAAAATTTTTAGAGGAAAGAGGAGATGACTCTGTACCAGTAACCTGAGATGACATGGTTATTGTAATTAAACACAGATTTAGTTCTGAGCTTTCAGGCAAGCAGTTCATAAAGGAAAATGTGAGATAAATTTTTATGTGTTTACAGTAACTATGTCATCCTACATTACTAGTGTAGTTAAGTTTCTTCTCATTCTGTATTGTTTAGCAATCCCTATTTAGTCTTTATTTTAATTGGTCTGTTTAATGTCTCTTTAAAGATTTTAAGTCTCTTCTTGTTCTTTTTGAAAATATAAATAATTTTAAAACAAAAGAATTCATAGAGACCCACAAGACAGGATAGTTTAGAAGCAGGATAGTTTAGAAAAGTAGGAACAAAGAGCTTAGTTAAGGCTTCAATGGGCTTATAGTTTTAGCGTGCAGGGAGAAGGCCAAAGATCAAGCTTATCACAGTTCTGAATTCTCTTGCCATCCAGCTGTGATTTGCATTATTAGCTCAACAAACATTTGAGTGCTTAATTACACTAATTATATAGGAGCTCAGATGTCTGAAATTTTGTATAAAATAGATCTCTGGGCCGGGTGCAGTGGCTCACGCCTGTAATCCCAGCACTTTGGGAGGCTGAGGCGGGCGGATCACAAGGTCAGGAGATCGAGACCATCCTGGCTAACATGGTGAAACCCCGGCTCTACTAAAAATACAAAAAATTAGCCGGGCGCGGTGGCGGGCGCCTGTGGTCCCAGCTACTCGGGAGGCTGAGGCAGGAGAATGGTGTGGGCCCGGGAGGTGGAGCTTGCAGTGAGCCAAGATCGTGCCACTGCACTCCAGCCTGGGCGACAGAGCAAGACTCCGTCTCAAAAAAAAAAAAAAAAAAAAAAAAAAAGGGATCTCTGTAACCTGTTTATAACCTGTTTATTATAAACCTCAAGGTTGGACAGGACCTTAAAAGATCTAATCAAATGTCCAATCTCAAAGGAGCATTGTGCTTACAATTATTACAAACATACAGCTCTCTTCCACCTAATACGTTTTACTTCATGACAGAAATCAAACTGAAATCATCAAAGATGTGTCATCTAGTGAGCAAGACATTCTACTTGGAATCATGGAAAGTTCAAATATAGTATAATGAAATTGAAAGCAACACATATTTTAGGCAATAGAAAAATAATTCCATAAATTTTGGTACATCCAAATTATGGAACACAACGCAGCAATTAAAATCATGTTTTAGGAGTATGTTTATTACCATATAAAGAGGTTTACAATACATTAAATTAAAAAATACAAGCAGTATAATTTTGATTGTGTAGAAAAAAAATCTAAGAAAAAAAAAAAAACCAGACTAGAGTAAAATACACCAAAATATTGAAAGAGAGTACTTACAGCTAGTTGATAGAACTATGGGTGACTTTCACTTCCATTATTATAATTTTCTATGCTTTTTAGTCTTTCTAAAATGAATATGTATTATGTTTATAATCATGCAAAGTATGTTATTTTTTGAAAGAATAAATGCAAAGCCCTTACAAGATAACTGAAAAGTCTTAATACATGAAAAATTAAATAATATGAAAGGAAAAGGGTTCAAACAGGTATGCAAATCATATCCATGCAAAATAAGACATGATTAATTACTAATGATCTCTGTCAAAAATATGGTACGGGCAATGAGTTGACTAAACCGATAATTTTCAAGGGCAGAAGCCATGTCTTTATAATGTTTAAGAAGTAAGGAAGGCCAGGTGCAGTGGCTCATTCCTGTAATCCCAACACTTTGGGAGGCCGAGGCAGGCAGATCACCTGAGGTTGGGAGTTCGAGACCAGCCTAACCAACATGGAGAACTCCTGTCTCTATTAAAAATACAAAATTAGCCAGGCGTGGTGGCGCATGCCTATAATCCCAGCTACTCAGGAGGGCTGAGGCAGGAGAATTGCTTGAACCTGGGAGGCAGAGGTTGCACTGAGCCAAGATCGCGCTATTGCATTCCAACTAGGCAACAAGAGTGAAACTCCATCTCAAAAAAAAAAAAAAAAACAACAACAAAAGAAGAAGTAAATATTGCAGTAGTGGTTATGTGAGGTTTCATTGCCAGGTGGACCTGGGTTAAAATCCTGGCTTTGACACTTAGTAGCTGTTTGACTTTGGATAAAATCACTAAATCTCTCTAAGCCTCAGTCTTACCATGTATTCAAAGACTTTTAAGAGGCAATGATAATACATGATAGGGCTCTGTGAGGATCAGTGCTATAATCCATGTCAAGCACTCACTCACTGGTAATGCTTCGTGGTGAATGAAAGAACTGCTCTAAAGTTCAGGGCCTGGAGGAATCACTGGGACTAGAATTGTCCAGGAGGGTGGGAGCGAAGGCTTACAAGGGCTCTCTTGCTGGGTAACATGGAGAAGCTTTGGAATTACTATCTAAAAACCTGGATTCTCATTCCAGCAAGGTATTTAATCTGCCTTAGCCTCTTTGTCCTTAATTTCAAATGGGGAATAGTAAGACTTTCTTTACCTATATCATGGGGTTTGTAATAATAATAAGATACATTCATTCATTCATTTATTTAATAAGTGATTTTCGAGCACTATACTATGTGCTAGATAATACCCTAGGTCCAGAGGTTATGACAGTGAGACAAACAGTAAAATCCCTGTCCTCATGGGGTTTAGATTCTAGTGTTCAAGGGGATGGATGGGGCAATACACAAGATAATAAGTAAAGATATAGGATATTAAGTGGTAACAAGTGATGTAGAGAGACATGAAGCTGGGGCAGAGGATAGCAGGTGGGGCTTTGAATTTTAGGGTGCATACCAGGGAAGACCTTA
The DNA here is from genome assembly GCF_003255815.1 of Theropithecus gelada. Classification (NCBI taxonomy): domain Eukaryota; kingdom Metazoa; phylum Chordata; class Mammalia; order Primates; family Cercopithecidae; genus Theropithecus; species Theropithecus gelada. The sequence continues at coordinate 68,110,343 of NC_037684.1, forward strand.
CTGGAAAAATAGCACCTGGGTAGATAAACTCCTGATGGGTGTGAGGGAGCAAACTGTGCTGGCATGTGGAAGAAGAGGATTCAAGGCAAGGGGTACAACCAGAGCAAAGCCTTGGGGCAGTGAGTGACTCATGAATCAGAAACAACTACTCGGGAGGCTGAGGCAGGAGACTTACTTGAACCCAGGAGACGGAGGTTGCAGTGAGCCAAAACCGCACTCCAGCCTGGGCAACACAGTGAGACTCCGTCTCAAAAAGAAAGAAAGAAAGAGAGAGAGACAGAGAAAGAAAGAGAAAGGAAAGAAAGAAAGAGAGAGAGAGAGAGGGAAGGAAGGAAGGAAGGAAGGAAGGAAGGAAGGAAGGAAGGAAGGAAGGAA